>NC_141610.1:34827181-35127181 GCF_047967505.1 Dipteris shenzhenensis | reverse complement strand
TCAGGTACGTGGTTGCTCAAGATAAGATGACATGGCACTTGGAGGTCTAATTCTGCTGATGTAGTAGGATAAGTACTGCCATGTGGTGTGGGCCACATGTCAATCTGGCCAAGCTGAGGGTGAGGTGACCCTATCTCAAAAGGGTTGGAATAACGATGCGCCATGTAGAATCAAAAGAACCATATGAAATCTTTGAGATCCCGTTATCTTGTTCGTTTCCTTTCGTCAAGTGGCCGCGCAGAAGCTCATAGGGCATTGAAGTAGTTGGTGAGCATGGGATTTCATAAAGTCTAAGCACAGGAGGTCATATCCCCATGAGGTCATCTTTTTCTCATGATAGGGCATCTGCTTGTTGAGGGCGTCTTTTCGTCATTGGTCGTTATGGAGCATCTGCGCTGAAGTTACATCAGTGGAGCTTTGTTTGAAGTAGTTGCTTGTCAGAGGTGTTACTCATAGAGAGTTGATGAAGCGACTATGGTTGCTAGAGCATGGGCACTTGAGCTACATGAGTGAAGCAAGTCTCCTTCAGAGCTGAGGCTATCGAAGTCATGGCTGTCATAGATGGAGAGGTTGTGGTGAACGTGACTCTATACTATCTGCTAGTCTTGCAACTACTATGTAGGAACTATCAGAGCTTTGGAGACCATGCGTAGAGTTATTGCAGGAGATCTCTAGTGGCTTGTGAAGGCATTTAGTTGGAGGCTGTTGTCTATCAGCGAGCTGATTTGTGAACTTGGTGCGAGGCTGTATGGGTGGAGTTGTTAAGGTAGTGCCATGGATGTTGAGTGGCGATGGAGTCATTTAGCCATGTAGCATGTGGATCGATCACATGGAGCCACGTGTGCCCGAGTTGAAGTAAGAAGTAAGGAGTAAGGTTGATAGTGCTTCTTTGCATGCGCTTAGTCTGTGTTGCTAGTTGGAGCTGCTATACATTTAATTGGTCATTTGGCAAGCTTAACAAGTTGTCGCTAGCTTGCCTCACTGTATGAGGATGGCCGTGCCCAAGGTCGTTACCCAAAGTTCGATGGGATTGTTATGGGAGCCTTTACAGATGGGAAGGATATTGTAGTTGAGGTAGAGCCGTCTCTCGTCATTGAAGCTAGCTAGTTGGAGGAGTGGTTGGCTACTATGTGACACTATTAAATCTTGCTCTGGCAGCTAGGCCTTTAGTCAGGCTAGCTATTCATGCTGTGTGCTGTAGAGGCTTCTGTGCCAAGCCTGGCAGTGCTTGTGTTGAGCTTTTGTGAAAGCTCTCTATAGATGATGGTGTTGGAGCTGAGATTATCTTAGACCTGAATAGTCATTTGAAGAATGACTAAAAGATAGCACCTTGATCTCACTATCAGAACAGAACCTAAAGAAGAGTAGAGAGATTCGAGACACTCAAGAATCTTATGGAAACATCTCTCAGGACCTTAGAACCACTAAAAACCTTCATGAAAGAAGATAACCATCTCCCTCAAAGAACCTAATCACTCAAGGAATGATAACTAGAGCTTAAATGACAGAATTAAAAGCTTTTTGATCTAAAATGGAGCGGGAGAAGAGCTCTACAAGCTAAGCTAGGTGAGAGATGATGATGGCTCAATGAAGGAGGGATTGTGCCTTGACGGAGCAAGGGCTTGAGCAAGGGCTTATGCCTTGATGAAGCAAGGTCTTGACTGTCTCTCGACAAAAATATCTCTCAATCAAGGATGCCTCATGGAAGGAGGGCTTGACACTCATGAAGGGAGTGGGAGCACCATAGGCTTTGATACCATGATGAAGTGGGGAGTGAGAGAGGGAGAGAGAGGAGTGCACACAAACACGAATATATAAACATGAATATATACATGAGAAACCCTTAACGTTAGGGTTAGGGTTTGCCCGTAATGCCCTATCTAGATGGTGCAATTTACACCATCCTTAACATTTATGATGCAGTGGGCTCGGAAGGTGGGAGTAGTGCTGGTGGGTACTTTGGTCCATAGGTGCAAGGACATAGACTACTCTCCCTTCAAGCCCCATCAAAATCGTAGATGTCCCAATTCCTAGAACAATATCCCACACATAGGAGAGCTTTATTATCCTAGACATCTTCCTCATCATGAGCTAGATAGTGGTGAAATGGAATGTGCACGGACTCCACGATCGTGCACATAGTCAACCGTAGTACTTGATTTTTTTACCAGGAGTTGTAGTGAGCAGTGGTAGGTAGGGAAATTGACCTCCTCTTGATTCATGGGCATATGCTCACAACGATGGTTGATATTGCATGCCACTAGCATCTCCTCCCCAGTAAGGGGCTTGAGGTCTTATCCCCAGCTCTACTGTTGTCAGAAGGAGTGGTGGGGTTTGTATCTCAGAATTGTAGGTAGTGGATTTTGAGGTTTTTGACTAGATGATCACAGGTAGGGCAGTTGGATGGGCCTTCATGCGAGAGGCCTTAGGATAGGGATTATGAATGTCTATGCATCAGCATGTAGAAAGCACCAGGCCAACCTTTTGGAGACACTTGACAAAGGTCCTCCTTGATGTAGAATCATGGATTGTAGAAGGAAACTTCAACAATCTAGAGTTTGCGATGGATAAATAGGGGGGACCTCATTTTTGGAGATTCTTGCAATAGAGAGGAGTACCTAGGAGTAGTTTGTTTTTGCAATTAGCATGGTAGAGACCATTGGTGAGGCAGAGTTCACTAGGACTCTAGGAAGCCTACATTTTTCTTTTGGGCAAAGGATACACGAAGGGCTTCTGGAGCACCTAGAATGGTTTTATGTTGGGGATTGGGCTCTAATAATAAGAGGGGGGTCTACTGGCATCTTAGCAAAAGTATCACAATGTCTAGGAGTCCCTCATGTCCCTTCCCATGTATAATTTCCTAGGGGAGGATGGTTTGGATCCAACTTTCTTTCGTTTCTTATGGGAGCATATCCGCTCTTTGCTCCTATGGGCTGGCCAAGAGATTGCTCCATTTTCTCTATCCTCCTCTCCATGAGCTAGACCATATTGAGTTGGAAAGTGCATGGGCTCCACAACCATGTGCACAAATAGCCACATCATCAGATATTTTGCCAACAATTGCAAAGGGGGGTGGTAGGACAGGTAGTGGAGTTTCTATTGATCCAAAAGCATATGTTTTAGCTAGATGTTAGACACACAAAGGGCCTCCTCAAAGGAGAGTCCCAGAAGTGTGTTGTCCCCTACAGTAGTAGGGATTTGCTTTTCTATGTCACCCTCTAATCCATCTATTTGAGAAGCCTAATCTCTGCATAGTGCGCTCCAAAAAGGACCAATCCACCCTGTCATAGGCTATATTTAAAAATCCAAAAGAAGGATAGTACGAGGCTGAGACTCTTCTCATCTTGCCTCCCAAAGGGTGAAGATGTAGCCCAAGATGCTGCACTCTTGCGCAAACCTGTTTGCATATCTAGCCCTAATCACCAACTCAAGACCTTGGCTAAGATCTTGTATGCAATCTCTAGTAGAGTAATTGGTCTCCACTAGCACATATCAACCTTGTCCCCCCCCCCTTTGGGATCAAATAGATCCAATCATGACTCAGAGGCTGTGGAAGAGAATCTGAGTCAAAAATCTCCTGAAAGGCCAATAGAAGGGGGTGTGGATATGCTCCCAGAAGCACCTAAAGTAGGACAATGTCAATTGCCTACTCATGCTCTGAGATAGCACTATTTGGATATGGGTCCAAAGTGCCTGTCAGGCTGCATGCACCAAAGGAGACCCTCTTTAGACTAAAAAAATATGAGATAAAAGTCCATGGTAATCTCTAGAATTTCCTTAGAGTGAAATTGCATTTTTCCACTTACATCTATCAATCTCTGCAACCATGTTCAAAGGGCCAAGGTCAGGGCCAAGGTCCAATGCTCTAAAAAAATTGTTTGGTAATCCCATCACCCTACTAGACCCATTGGGGCCTAGATGAGTGATACAAGAACTCTGATGCAATGGATCTCTATGTCCTAGAGATTGAGCTGCACCAATCATGCCAGTTTGCAAGCCATTGAGAGCATGGGTCTTGCTCCTTGAGATGCACACAGTGATGCTCACGGTGTAGAGCCTTAGGCTAAAGCTCCTTACTGCCCCTCTAAATTGCATCTTTTACCTGCAAGGCCCCCATCTGCCTTATGGTGGGGTCTCAAGCTGCAACTAAATCCCTATTACTATCTATTGTACCTCCTCCTCTTGGAGCAAGGCATACAGGATGAAAACCCCCTTCTACAACAGTACTTGATAGTGTTGCACAAGGTGTAGAATAATTGACAGGTGGTCAAACATTGTGGTACCTGCTGCCAAAATGCCAATGGATCTCCCCTTATGCACAATCCAATCACCTACATATGACTTGTCCACCCTCTCTAGAAGTCTATCATGCAATGCTAACCAAAGAGGAGAAGCAGAGTCTACCAAGCGGATGGTGAGTCTAGAGAACTCTGCCTCCTACAAGGATCCCTACCACATATTATGAAGATAAACTACTCCATGTGCTCCTCTCAGGTGCCAACATCTTCAAGAAAGAGGCTTCACCTTGCTTGTTCTCTACATACTCTAGGTTGTTGAGGTCACCTCCATCAATCCAAGAGTCCACATCCATAAGGCTTAACCTTGCTCAATGTCCTCTCCATACTCCAAGTTGTTTAAGTCACCTCCATCAATCCAAGAGTCCACATCCATAAGACTCTTAGTCAACCACCTCTAGAATGTGGGCTGCTACTATGTACAAGCAGAGGCATAAAGATTTATAATGTGATCATCTCTAATCATATACAAATAGCACCACCCACAGTGTTATAAGAAGCGAGTTCTAGTCAGATGCTTATTGGTGGTTACATGAGCAAGGCCTACTGTCTTTCTTGCTCAGTTCAACAGGGTTGTCCCCCTTGCCATCTTTCTCACTAATGTTCAGGGTTAACTTTTACTGTAGGCCTCACTGAGATGAGGCTCCGGCTTCAATAGGAGGAATTATTGATTTGGAGTTTGCAGATGACATGGCCCTTTATGTGGAGGGTTTAGCAATGAGCCTCAAGGCATTCATAGGGTACTTGGATATATATTGTTTGGCCTTTAAAGCTAGGATCATCATCTGGTCCAATCTATTGGCTTCCTTGTTGTTGCGACAAAGGAGGTCCAAAAGATCTATGACTTGGGGGAAATCTTTGGCTTTTGGTGGATTCTGCGAGGACATATAGCAAGATATCTTGGTTTCTAGCTAGGAATAGGCATTCAAGAGAAGCAAATAGCCACGATTTTAGAGGATGTGGATCCTAATCTTCTTGATTAGAGCTAGGCAAAACTTTCCCTAGCAAATAGGGTCTTGGTGCCAATCAGGTCTTCCCTACCATGGATTGGTATATAGCCTCTTGATGTACTCTCATAGGGGATTCATGCGGCATCTTAGGTGCTTGATGTGCAACTCATATGGGCATGATCCGATGGCATGAGGAATACCAAGGATAGAGTTGCATGGTAGATAGTGATAATCGCTAGGCACTAGGAGGCTTGGATGTCATTCACCTAGAGATGTAGAGAAGAGACTTCCTAGTTATGCATGGTCTCACCCCAGGCATAGATCCCTAGAATCTCCTACTCCTTCCATTGGGGGCTTCTCAAGAATACATGCGCACAAATGGTCAATGGCAAAAATCTCGTCTGTAAAACTTCTCTAAGGCCCATCTCATGGGGAAGGGCTTCCCATTGATGCGGAGTCTTTATAGGGTTTGGAAGTGACTCATAAGAGGAATCACTTGGGCTTACCCTCAGTGCAGGGAGGAGTTTGAGTGCCAGCCTCTTATTTGGCATCTAGAGATCTAAGATTAGGATGGTCTTATGCTCAGTCTGTGGACTCACATTGGTTGGGCCCCATGGTATAGTGGTCCCAACTAGATCTTTTGGGACCTAGAGCACACTCCCCATGGAGAAGGCAAAGGCAAAATCAGGTTCCATCTCTCATATCCAATTCATCGACCTCAAGATATGTGTTACATTTAGGTGAGGGATAGTGTTGGTTTCTTCAATGTGGGGTTGGGAGGGCTCCTTTAGCCAGTGGATGCAAGAGACCTAGAGATGTATGGGAGCGTGGATTCACTTCATTGGTAGATGATTAGGGTAGTGGGTCATTTGGGCAAGGAGTGGTTACTCGACCCTCCCTACATCTCGACATAGGATGCACCTCAATGGTACCTTTGGCTCTAGGAGGGCCATCCCCTTTGTGAGATCTAGTGGGATCTAGGAGAGTGGTTTGGGCCATCTAGAGTAGGCCACTCAGAGCACGTGGAGGAGGTGGCCTTTTTCTTGTACATGACATGTATAGGACGGCATCTCCAACTAGAGGCATTAGCATGGAGGACTCCTTAGTGAGAGCGAGAGTGAGAGAGCGAGAGAGAGAGAGAGAGAGAGAGAGAGAGAGAGAGAGAGAGAGAGATTGGGCTAATTAGCAAGTGCGCCAAAAGGTCAAATCTAGATTTTAGGCATGTCTATGGTCCAATCAGTGTGGCCATGATTGCCTCAGTCTAAGGACATAGTTGGCCAATCTCAAAATGAGACATAAAACATGCTATTATAGATAATCTGAACAAGATAAAAGTGCTCAATGATTAAAAAATTAATACTCAAATTCTATAAAGCAAATACTCCAAAGTACACTTATCCTTTCAAGGCATCAATAACCCTTGACAAAATATTTTTTACATGCTAGCATGCTTTCACTCTATGAAATGCAAGTGCTAACTATGATGGTATATGATAAATGATGGTTTTTAAAGTCAATGGGGAGTAAAAACATGAGACCACAATTCAAAAGAATGTACTAATTCATTACATAGCCATTGTACCGTGTTGTTCTATCTTAGAAACTATTATTTTTCTCAATTAAAAAGTCTAAATGTGATTAAAATTTACATGATGAAGATCTTGAGTCTTATCTCATTCACTTTTACATCCTACTATGTTTCTAGGACGTGTAAATCAAAGAGGGAATATATTAAGTATGCATATCTTAAATCCTTAACAACTCTTGTAGGACCTTCGATCCCACATAAAGGTACTCTTCGAATTCAATGCACGCATTTGGGCAAGAGGGCATGTTTTACATAAAGTATCAAAGAGAGGCTCGACTTCTACAGTTGTTTGATTGATTTGACAAATAAAGTAGTAATGCAAAGGCATTGGAAGACTAGACTCATGGTTATGGGTTAATGCTTTGGAAAAGTAGACTCATGGTTATGAGTTACTCCGTTGGTAAAAAATTTATGCTTCTACACTTTATATCCTTGTGGTTATACTATATCCTTTTCATAACCTTGAGTAGCCCCTTAGAGAGTGGGCGTTAAGCCTTCTTAAGATCATGAGCTTGCATCACCTCTCATCCCTAGCATTCCAAGTGAGATGCTTCACCACGCACCCACTAGTCCACGGGCCAAATCCAAACCCATAATCCAGATAGGAAAGTTGGAGGTTAGTCTATCATACCAACCCAATCCTACCCATGCGCCCACCCCTCTGCCTTTGCCTTGTTTTATAAAGTGAATGATTAATTCCACCCATGGGATACCCCTAGTTTCGGAGGCGAAGGAGAAGTGTTTGGATGGCATGATATTCGGTAGCTACGAACATATTCAAAAATGAGATTAGGATATGGGAGGACGTTTGGAATGCAAACCAAGCTGACTGGTCTTCTCTTGATACATTAAGGGAAATTTTTAATTTCCTACAGGGAGAGGTGGATCTTATGGCAACAGTCTTGGAAAGAATTTATGAGGACTGTGTCTCAAACTATATGGTTGCAGAAGATTGGAGGAGCTCGCAGTGGCAAATCAATGGCACGAGACTGACAAAATTTTTGGCTAAGGCTACATATAAGGAGATCACAATGGGGAGCATCCCTGCATCAAATCTGAATAGGAAGTGGGCTTTGAGGAGAGGCCGAAATGGTGGGGGCCAAGATTTCAAGAGATTTGGAAGCAGTGGAGTGGGAAAAGCCTGATTCCTTCTGTGGAAAGTGGCACAATAATGGCTTTTGTGTAGGGGCCGTTTAGCCAAGCGCTTCACAGTCAATCCCTTGTGCCTGTTGTGTGGGAGGGATAAAGAGGTAATCATGCACACTATGTGGAGTTGTGTGGTGGCAAGACAAGTTTGGTCCAAAATTGAAGCAACAACTTGTAATGTGGGGCTCATGACACATTTTTTCTTAGGATCCAATTGGTGCAGAGCTCTACTGGGCAACAACCTTCCACCCTAGCTGTCTGTTGGCCATATATTCGGGCTGCCATGTTGATAGCCATATGGGAGGTCAGGAACAGCATAGTGTTTCGGCATGACGTCAGTGTCGACCTAAGGGAGATTGTTATTATCAAAAAAAAATCAAGGGCTATCTTAAGGATTTTGGCAAAATAATAGGGCAGAAAGAGCAAGTGGTGAGTAATGCACTATATGAGGAGGCAGGTTTAATAGTTGGGTAATGGGGTAGGGTTGCTTGGAGCGTAGGTCAAGGGCTCTGCCCACTGTTCAACCAAATTTTGTACATGATCTTTGATCTTACCTTTTGGGGCTGCACCCCCTTAATAAAAATACTTCCTGTTTTGCAAACAAACAAAAAAGAAGAAGATCATGAGCTTGTACTCCCATTGGTTGACAAAAATGACATGGCACTTTGCATTCTAAGGGAAGAAATACATCCAACCGTGTCATTTCTAATTCTCTAAATAAATGATTAATGATAATGAGTACATCAAAAGATTACTCCATCTTCAATGAGTGCCATTAATCAACACAAAATTGGAAATTAGACCTTCAACCAACTAGCAAGCATGCACATGGTAAAGGTTGGAAAGAGCTCTTATAACTTGGTAAACTAAAAGGCTGATTGGTATCCAATTTTGCAAGGTCCTATAAGGAGCGTCTAGATACAAATAAGTAAGGGCATGTGATCTCAATTAAAAGTTCAAACTAGCCTTCTTAAGGTTCTCTTGAATGTGAGCTTAGAGGTTTTACGGATGGATATATATGTTAACAGGTACTAATGAAAGTCAAACCACTTTAGTAGACTCTAAGAAAGTTGTAATGGGATTGAAAATGTTTTGGGATTCAAGGTGTGTATATCTCACCTTGCATAGGCTTAGTAGACTCTAAGAAAGTTGTAATGGGATCGAAAATGTTTTGGGATTCAAGGTGTGTATATCTCCCCTTATGCTATGCAATCTCAAAATATTATTGGTTAAAAAGTATTATTTCTTCGTTGTTTCTAAACTTTTAATTGTGAACTCAGTGTGAAGCCTTCACTTTTTGAAGCTTGAGAAAGTTGTAGTGGAATTGAAAATGCTTTGGGATTCGAGGTGTGTGTATCTCACCTTATTGTATGCAACCTCAAAATATTATCTGTTAAAAAGTATTAATTCTTCGTTGTTTCTAAACTTTTAATGTGAAGCCTTTTGAAGTTTGAATTGTCGATTTTAATATAATTCAACACCACGTGCTTGTTGATCAGTAATCTTTTGTCATTTTGTAGTAAATATTTGCTTATCTACAATTGTAAAGGAAGTGCTATTTTGTGTCGTATAGCTTCCATCATTTAGAAATTATATTAATTTGTTGCGAAAAAGGAAATGAGAATGCCTTATTACGGGACTTAATTGAATTTGAATGGATGAATGGATGAGAGAGAGAGAGAGAGAGAGAGCGCTTGGGCACATGCATGCTTCGGATAGCAATCCGATAAGAAAGCTATTCGTCGCCTATTGGATATCCCCCTCGTGCCAACCTTTACTTGCCTGTGTAGTCCGTTTACATCCGTTAAACATCCGATCGGATGTTTTGCATTTGCTTGAAGTTTACAAAAATTGTTGCTTGTGCCGAGAGAGAGAGAGATAGCTTGGGCACATGCCCACCTGAGATAGCCATCCGATAAGAATCCTGCCTATCGGAGACTTTCTGAAATAGGGACACATGTTTATCTGAATTCAGTGAATTCGGCCGGTCTGCAAACAGAATTCAAGGCACATGATCCGGTAGGAGGCGAGCAGAATGGAGGAGGCGAGCAGAGGTGTCCCATTGGCTGCCGGTCCATTTCTAGCCCTACCTATCAGAGGCACTTGCCTTGCATCCGTCAGGCACCATTTCAAGGTTTTTGACTTCCGTCCGATTCTATGCCAAGTAGGCAATCATAGTCGAAACCCCTTCACAGCAGTGTCATGTGCCGAGAGAGAGAGAGAGAGAGAGAGAGAGACCATATCTTGGATATCTTACCTTTGTGAGAACTCCACCTAAAAATATAAATTGTAAAATATAAACAAGCTGAACGAA
This sequence comes from Dipteris shenzhenensis, assembly GCF_047967505.1. NCBI lineage: Eukaryota > Viridiplantae > Streptophyta > Polypodiopsida > Gleicheniales > Dipteridaceae > Dipteris > Dipteris shenzhenensis. The sequence goes on along the minus strand of NC_141610.1, from coordinate 35,116,888 downwards.
GTTCAAGTGCCTGCCTTGGAGATCCAAAATGAAAAAGAAGCTGAACGGGATGAGTAGAACGGAAAAGAGGGCGGGAGAGAGAGAGAGATGACTCACGAGACATTATGAGAATTCAGAAAAATACACAAATCCGAATTTTTGTTTCTAAGACCTGCACGTACTGCAGGCCAAAAACATTTGGGAAATCCTGCCAAGAGAGTGTCAAGTGACATGACTTACATACTACGCAATCGCCAGGCGACATTTTAATCCCAACTCTGCTGCCTTTTTTTCTGCGCCCACAAACGATTACGATACAGGTTCAGCATGCATTTGCGAGAAGCTGTTCTCGGGGTAAAACATGAACACGTACATCCGACGATCCTGCTCGACAAACGACGTCAATATACAAGGCGATCGTGGGCGGCGTGAGCCAGTCAGGTACTTGAACGTCCGGCTTACCCGGCCCGTCAGACTCGAGAGATTATTCGAGTTAGATTGCTCGTGAGTCTGTCGCAATTTTTAAGGGAAATGCTCTGGGATGAGCAGCGCCCATAACACAGAGTCCAGACCCACGATAGCTGGTGTGCGTGGTATTTCTTTGCGACGTGACGATGTTGCCTGGCAAACCATCGTTTCCTCACAGATTTCCAACCATTTAAAACATCAAGCGTGTTCAAAATATAGGACTTTGGAAACAAGGCTTTTTTAAAACGAATTGGAGAGTTCTCCATGTAAACTTAAGAACCCATAAGGCTCATCTTTGGACTTAAAATAAACCATCTCGTCCCGTGTTCACACGAAACATTTTTCTCAACCAATCACAAAACTTGGGGTCTCAAATTTATTACTAAAATACTGTAAACGTGCAACATTTCCATTTTCACCTGTAAAATATAGGTGAAAATGGAAATGTTGCGGGTTTATTATATAATGTTTGCAGGTTTTCTGTGAACACTAATCTCGCCATACTCCCTTAGTAGGGCCAAACAAAAAGGCACCTTTAGTGTGATTGATTTATTTCCTTCCACCATACCAAAGAGATTATTTTTCACTTGTCTACCAAAACAGGGCCCACAAATTGAAAAGAACTCAACAAAGTATTAATTAGTAGAAAACAGTGGTAGGGCTGCCAACCTACTAGGGCGGCGGTCCTCGTTCGATCCCCATGGGGGGTAGAGGCAAGGTGGGCACCCCTCGATAGCCTCAACCATGTGTGTGAGTTGGGTGGGTGAGTTTTTTTATATTAATAAATTTAGTAGAAAAGGGAGGGGAAGTGTGGTAAAGGCGATAGTGCAAGTGGGTGTAGAGTGGATTAAATGAGAATGTTCCTCTATTTATGAGAGAAGGGGCCCCTCCCCTCATATCTATAAGGGTACTGATTTAAATTCATTTTCACAATATCTCTTTCAGTGACCTTATAAGTGGGAAAAAGGATGTCTTGAGTTCTCAAACTTGCCCTTTGCATTAAAATTTGAAGTTACCGAGCTTAATCACCTTTTTACCTAAGAAATTAATTGAATGTCTCCATTGAAAATAAAGGCCTTAGGTCAAATTATATGTATGGAATAATTGAGATTAAGGGCCTTTTTTTGTTTCAATAAACTTATCGAATGTATCAAGGTGTCAGGCCCAAGCAAGAAAAGACCATGATTGCAAAATTTGGCCAAAAATGTGGCACCCTACGCTTGGCCCCTAATTGGAACACTTTCCCATCTTGCAAATATCATTATTAAAAATAGGGACACGTTTTTCCAACATTTTTACATGAAATATGAAAAACAATTGGGAGACACCTCTAAGCTCTCCTCTACATTAGATGCATGCTGGCCGTTTCGGTAGGGTGCAGTGCTTCTAGCACTTTGTGTCAAGAAGGTCATCCCTAGCCACATCATCTTCTTTTGGTGGTACTTTCTCAAATGGAGGCTTGAACAATCCTCCTCTCAAAGCACTCAAGGAATCACTAAGGACCCTTGTCCAAGGTAGTGCCATAGTGCCCTAAAGTCAGGATGAATATGCAAATCCCTTGCTAGAGAAACAATGACTTTTTGAGGCGCAAAACTTGGTACGTGAGTGCCAAGAAAAGTTTGCACAAAGACTCAAGGAAAGCAAGGGAGCTGATATGATCTATTCAAGGCACTAGGCAATCAATAGAGCCTCTGAATCCTTGCAAGTGCCCGAAAGAGTGGAAGAGGAAATTATCTCATGCTCTTCAATGGAAGGGTCTATCCTAATGCAACAGATGTTTGAAGAAGACCCCACCTTGCAACAACTAAAGGAGGATGACGACATGTCCTTAAATGGCTTAGAAGAATCGAAATCAATAGGCAGGGAACCTATCACTGGTCCTTGAGACATCATAGGATTAGCCTCATTTGTATCCATAGAGGTGAAGATGCCCTACTTTGAGGTAACCCAACCCTTTGGAGAGACCTTTGTGATTGGATGAATGGGCAAATAGTGACACCCCAACCCTCTAACCTAAGAATGTGGAATCTCCCAATCAAGCACAAGATCTTTCAAGAGTGCTAGTCTCAACAAACTGGGCCAATACTTTGAGAGTGATGACACGAATGTAGTGTTAAACGCATCTCCTTCCATGATCAGAAAGCTACTGCAATCTTAGATGGAGGAGCAGGTGTTAGCATCATCACGAAACAATGTTGGGAAAAGTGGGGAAGTCTCCATTGAGAGAGTACTTCCTTGGTAGTTAAATTAGCTGATGGAAGCACTACTCATCCCATAGGAGTACTTAAAGACATTAAAATCAAAACCTTTGGTCTCACATATCGGGCGTGCCTTGTTGTAATGGATTTCAAAAGCAACCCTAGGTATGAGGCTATACTAGGGAGATAGTTCTTGCCTATGGCAGGATTGGTCCATGATTGTCACTCCAACAACATTTATCCAAGGAAAGATTAGCAAGTCGTGAGGGTTGATCTCCAAATATGGAAGGCTCACACTTGTCTAGAAATCTATTTGCAATTGAATCGGATACCACCAATAGGTCTTTGCCGGTAAAGATGGTTTAAAAATATGAAAAAGAGGACAATGAGAAGAGTCTTGATGAACCTTGGTGTGCTACTTTACTAAAACTAGAAGACTCACTAAATTGGATGCATACACTGGTGGCAATATATCTACCAATTGCTGAGGGCACTCAGATGATGCACCTTGATGATGAACAACTTAACTCCATTATACCTTTTTACACCTTAAGAGCGATACTACTTAATCAAGTTAAACTTGTAATTGATAATGTTATTGATCCTAACAAGATATCTCCTGGGAAACATTAAAATATCTGGGCTAGGTATGCCTTCAAGTACGTGATTCTGAAATTCAATCCATTAGAGGGTACCTCTATTAAGGTTATTGGTTCTTTAACGTTGAATGTTTCCTTGGACAACTACATTGTGCCTTGCAAGCTTTTTGTAGACCTTGCAAGTACCTTGATGTGACAATCACAATTCTTGGTAAAAGTTGGATGCAATACACTTACAAAGGGTTATTTGGTGATGAGTCAACCCATTAAGATGGGCTAAGAACTACCAACTAGCCCAACATTCAAGCATCAACATCAACATCCACTTCCACTTCTCAAGCTTGGCAAGCACCTTACCAACACAAAAAATTAAGAAGAAGAGCAATCAAGCAAGTGTGGGTTCAAACGGATATACTAGAGGCCCATGGGTACTTTAAAGGTGAATCATACATGTGGGTTCCAACAAAACCTTGACATCAAAAGCCACCCCATCATGCAAACAATAAACCCTGACATCGAAGAAAAAAATGATGCCATCCAGTAAAGGAAGGTACAACACCATTGGATTTCCACAAGATTACTAGAGGTCCAAGGATATTACCTTGGAAACAGTTATATTTGGATACCCAAGGTACTAGGTGTAACAAGGGCACCTCCATCATCTTCGTGCAGCAACGCCAAGGTGCTCCATAAAGAGCAGAAGAAAGAATGGAAACCCAAGCCTCTATAATCTTCATCACCAACAAATGAGAGACAAACATCAAGTTCAAGCCTATCAATTATGAAAAGTCAAGGCAAATATTGGAGAGTAGAACCACAAGAACCTACCTTGAAAAAGGTAGAACCACAAGAACCTACTCATAGGGACAAGGTGCCAATAAAGGAGGATCATACACCATGGATATCCTCGAGTGTGATTTTTCAGTGAGCTTTTTCTCGAGAGCTTATTACGAAAGTTAATAAAATCTGTGAGCTTTTTGGACATCCCCCTTCTACACATACAAATCCTAGAGACACTTTATTGGTATATTTGATAAAATTTTGATAACTCTCGATGTAAGTTTTTTAAAACATAAATCTCAATGCACCATGACCTTTATTAACACTCCTAAGTAGTGTATAGTGCTTTTAGAAACAAGGATTAAGATATATATTAGCAACAAAATTCTCATTACATTAAAATTTTCCCTTTAATAACGGTTGGTTTACCCTTAATCCAATAAAAGCCTAATTAGATGATCAACATATATGATAATGAAGGATATGGATAAGCTCTCTTAATGCAATGATGTACTCAGAGAACTTGATGACTCTAATGAAGACCTCAATGGTTCAATGATAAATTTTTACAAAATTGAATAAATATATAGTAATCATTAAACAAATCCTTTGGAAGCTCTAATTTTTTTAAGACAAATCAAAACTTTTTATATATGCATAATTGGGAATTTTCAACACTCGAAATTATTTCAAAAGGCCCAAAAGCCCTATAAACAACTATAAACATGTGTACCTTTCAATGACTTTTCAAAAAACCATCTGGGAAAAAAGTGCACCTGTAGGGCCCAGCTAGAGTTTGTGCATGTGTACCTTTCAATGACTTTTCAAAAAACCATCTAGGAGAAAAGTGCACTTGCAGGGCCCAGCTAGAGTCTACACCAGAGAGAAAAGTGCACCTATAGGGCCCGAAGGCAGTTCTCATGATTGAATGCCTTTTTTGCCAACTAGAGTCTGCACTGGCGCAGACTCTAGCCGAGCCCTACAGGTGCACTTTTTTCCTAGAGAGAGTTTGAAAAATCATCAAAAGGTATCCATGTTTACAGTCGTTTCTAGGGTTTTGGGGCCTTCTAAGCTCATTTCTAGTGTTAAAAAAACCAAGTTTTTTCTGTATCAAAAAGTTAGATTTTTTGTAAGGAATTTAGGCTATAAATATATAATTTTAATCTCATATGTGACCCTTGATATCTTGACCATGGTGTATATGGAGAAATTGATATATAAACATAAAGGCATCTCTAAGATTTATATAGATAAATTTAATGTCTTCATGCAATCCATAGAGATGGCTAAAGCACTTTCCAGGAAGCCAAAGAAGTTCACATAGAATTTTCTTCCTATAATGCAAGATTCTTGGTCTCTTTGGAGTTTGTAGATTTTTGTCCACATCTAAAAAGAAACATATTTTGTGTGTGTTGCCTACTTAAACAATGATATCTACTTCTCTCTTCCTACATCCTCCTAGTTCATAAATATGATATTGCCCTCTACATCCAATGCGTCCTCATTACCATGTTCTTAGTGTATAATATGTTGCAAAACATGCTTCAAAAAGTTGCGTCCTACCTTTAACCTCAATGCATGTATATATTTCCATGGGCAAACATCATTAATTCAGGAGTGATATCCTCAATCCTTCTATTAATTACAAAGTGTATAATTTAGTTCGTTTTCCAAAAATGTTTCCAAAATTCATAGTTTCCAGTTTGTCCAAAACAAAGCATACTATAAAGTAGCCAATACTTATGCTCTTCTTGCACCATGATCATATTACAGTGGGCAGTCTGCAAATTGGTATGGTACTGTTTGTATGGGCCCTCCTAAAGGGCATCAAAAACTATCAAAGCCCTTGTGGGGCTACTAAAACAGCTTCCATGGTGAACATTCTCCAACTGAGGAACATTGTATAGTGATCTGAATTGACAGTAAGCATCCCATTAACTTCCTTCTTCTTAACCAAACAGCCGGGATAGGCATCTAGACTCACCTGCATCCATCCACAAGCATTGCATGTTAGAACATGATTGCAATGTGGGACTACAGGCTTCAAGGTCCATCTATGGTTGTTATCCCTGTCAAACCCAGCTCTTTCAATTAGGAATGAAGCAATGGTCCAAGGGTCTTCTTCTTGATCCAAGTGTTTTAACGGTTATTAATGCCCTCTATTTCTTCAAAATTTCAATGATTACCGTATTATGCTATTTCTAGTTAAACTTGGGGGATATGATCAGGAAATTCACAGCTATAAGTAGTGTTCTATTCAAAAAATGCAGTAAGCCTACAACAATATTGATCCTCATATACCCTTTCAAACATGATATCTTATATTATGTATACAAATTCAGAATCATCTTTCATGGATCATTTAACTTTGATAATTCTTATAGGTCCAATAGGTCTGTCATTAATGCTCTCACATCCTATCCCCATCATATTATTTCTTTTCTTCTTTCTAGCATAGAATTCACGAGATGTATCCCAGTAAACAAAGGATGGCAAAAAATCTTGACCAAACTGCCATGTTAGTCTTTAGTGGTGGCTACAGATAACTGCCAAGTATAAATGTTAGTCTTTAGAGGTGGCTATAGATAGCTCTCCTAAGTTACCGATCCAAGAATGTACCAAAAGTGGTCAAAGTACTAGGGGCTTAATGAGATGTGGGGAGCTTGCAGCTAGCTTTTGACTATCATATTCAATACCTAAGACCACATGGGGCTTTTTCATAACAGTCACTTATGTAGCTAGCATAATATGTAATCAAAATGTGCGGGACTACCGGGGGCCTATATTCAGTAGATAATGGCTTCCTCTATGCATTCTGTGTATTCGTAATAGCATGAGCATGTTAAAGGTTATCCATACACATGTTCCATTCATATGCAAGCAATAAGCGGGTTTCGTGTTTATATGGGCATCTGAATGGAGCATTCAGCATGGAAGTAGACATGAGGGTCATTTCACAATTCCCCCAAAGGAATTCCTGGGCTATCTTTCTTCGCACAGCTTCCTTGTGCTATTGTTAGCACTCAGCTTTACTCTGGGATATGGGTCTAGGAGCCCATCCCATACGTACTGGGAACTGGATAACCAAGGATATTGGCTTATAGGCTGCGTATTATGGGTGAACTTGTATACCCATTCATAGTATTGTATAGGATACTTATGGTTATATCATCCTTAAGACTACTCCATAGTGCGTGATGTCTCAGGTCATCCCCCTTGTTGTTCTACGCCATGTGCCTTTCACTTACGTGAACCTATAGTCGAAGGTAGTTATGGTCTGTTACAAACCAACAAAGACATTTATAGTATATGAGGGACTGAGAATGGTGAACTGCTTGGGTTCGCTGACTGTAGTGTTTGTGGTTCCTCATGTGGCTTCATGCACAACTCCACAAACGTAAGAGGAGGCTAAGGTGAATGTTTCCTCGTAGTTCAATATTTCTATTCGATTGGACTATTCCTGCACGTCTTCCCCGTGCTATCCCAGCACTCAGAGGTTCTCCCATGGAGTCCTCAGGTCTCTCATCATTGTAGCTTCGGTTCTGGGTTTCCGTTCTAAACGTCGTCTATTAGGCTCCATCCTCTTCATATACATAGTAAGCTTCCCCATGCTCTTGATAGCATCTCAACGGAGGTGTATATGGTATTGTGGTGGGACAAGTAAAAACAAAAGCATTTCAGATAACACTTCACACAACAAGTGGTCAAGAATGGCATAAGAATACAAGAGGGTCGTCTGCTGGCTATCTTCGGCTAGGTAGTGGAGAGGCTCCATAGGGGGGGAAAAGCTTCTTGGGTTTGCACCACAGGGCTCTGCAATCCCCATTGGTTGGGGGTGCATTTCTTGGCAATTCCCTTACTCCTGCTCCTCGTTAGGAGTCGTCTCGCCTCCTCATTATGCTCCTTTGAGCACTCAGGGCTTCTAATCTGCAGGATTGTGAAATCATGTAAAAGGAGAACGTCTTAGGAAATCTCTCTGTGTGCAGTGTATTATGGACCTATTTGTCATCCATCCCCTCGTAGTTCACGTGCTTCGCTACAGTCGAGGTGTCATGACCTTCCACGGCCTCTTGTCTCCACTGTTCTCTCCTAGCCGCCTTGGGTGCCGTGTCCAAGTTGTAACTTCTATATTTGGGCTTCGAGCTTGGTGCTTTTCTCGCAGAAGGGTCTCAGGCATTGATTGAGGCTTTGGGTGTGAGGCCCAAGGTGCCTTGGATGCTTTTTTCATTTTGCCATTATGGGCGGTTTCCAAGGGTGGGAATGCGGGTCATTAATACTGCACCTTGCAAGGTCACTATGTACCCTGCCCTTTTGAAAGGTTCTCTAGTGTACTGCACCATATCGTTTTTTCTTTTGGGATCCCTTGTACTTAAGGCCATTCATGGTGGGGGGCGTCGAGGTGATGGGTGTTAAAACTCATTCCAATTATCCCTCTCCATATCCTATTCAAAATTTCTTTTCGTAACCATCAGGTTTCCTATGAGTGTATTATTTCCAAATCTAATTATGCCCTCCTTCCCCAACAAGTATATATCATTTGCATAGTTCATGCCTCTCCAAGTAGCAAGCGTGTATGTGTGCATATATTTGTATCTAGAGCTCATGGTAATTTACGGTGCGAAAGTCCAACATGGGGTTTGCTTTTAAGCGATCCTTGGATTCCCCTTCATTTTTGCTATTTGTAGAGAAAGGGGAGGAAAGTGTGTGTGTGTGTGTGATTGGGGATCTAAAAAAATCTCGAGGATTCTTGTTCTCTTTAGAGTTGGTAGATTTTTGTCCACATCTAAAAAGAAACATATTGTGTGTGTGTGTGTGTGTGTGTGTGTGTGTGTGTGTGTGTGTGTGTGTGTGTGTGTGTGTGTGTGTGTGTGTGTGTGTGTGTGTGTGTGTGCGTGTGTGTGTGTGTGTGTGTGTGTGTGTGAGAGAGAGAGAGAGAGAGAGAGAGAGAGAGAGAGAGAGAGAGAGAGAGTGAGTGAGAGAGAGATTGGGGATCTAAAAAAAGCTCGCAAATTTCCCTAAAAAGCTTGCAATAAAAAGCTCACAAAAAAAATTTCCTCGATATCTTCTACCTCCTATAGGGTAGTTACACAAGAACCTGTCTCAAAAAAAGAGACACTAACACAAGAACCTACTCGATCACTAATCTATCAAAAAGCCATGGAATTCATTGCATCATCTTCAAGGAACACCTTCCTTAGTACAAAATTCAGCATCAAGCTTCATGACAGCTACATGTGTCATGCTAACCATGCCAGACACAACAATGGAAGTCACACAAGAACCTTCCAATGAGAATGATGAATTATTTTCATTGGTAACTTTCTCAAAAGCAACTTGGGCTCAACAAAAATAGAAGATCTCTGAGACACCGGTCCTACTCACACTTGCTCCAAAGGACATACATCAATTTATTATGGTGAGACAATGGAAATTGAACAAGCTAGAGGATGTAATTGACAAGGGCATCGTAAAGATCGGACTACTGTAAGCTCAGTGATCTTACAATGGCAATGTGGATCCCTAAGCATCATCAACATGGTAGCACACCTTCTCGTGCTGTATCATGGCCAACTTCACCCCTCTAGAACCACGAAAATAAGAGGAGAGTCCTAAAAGGTTTGAATCTACAACACCAACATGAAGCATTCACTAGTAGTAGCTACACAAGAACCTACTCCTAAAAAGGGAGTAGTAACACAAGAACCTACTGCAAGGTCCACAAAGGATAAGACAATACTAGTTCAAGGCCTTCATCAGTTTTCCCATGAAGAAATACAAACCACTCCTTCAGTATGACATTCAATCAACTCCATAGCAGTAGACCCACAAGAACAACCTCCTAAAAATGCAGTAGATCCACAAAAACCTATGGCAACAAAAGATGTTGGAGCCCTTCCCAACACATTGCTTCCATGGAAGAAGCTCCTCACCAGCAAAGGTCTGGGGCTAGTCAAAGACACATTAACCCTGGGTTTCCCAAGGCACTCGTCCACATATAGAACAACAAGTGATCCTACACCAATAACTATATAGGATGAGTTCGATTGCATGGTGGCTCTGATGATACGAAAAAGGGGTTTGATGAGTTCTTGTGATCCTCAAAGATTTATGACTGGGACAAATAAAACTCTAGATGGTGCCACAACCTTATTAGGCTCAAATAATTCCAAGCAAAGCCCTCAACAAAATATAATTCATAAAATGGATTTTGAAAGAACTTCAAAGCAAAAGCAAGGAAAAATGTCATGCAAAACTTCGGACTTACAAGCATGGCAAGTCAAAGACAATAGAATCCAATAAGCGTTCCATCAAATAAATATGGGACTTAAGGAGGAGCATGAGAATACACTATACGTACCTTGCTAACACTAACACCACTAGGATCCTACATCAATCCTTCTAACACCTTCTTCCTACTAACTTACACCTTAGATTTTTCTTTCTCTCTGTCCTTCGTTGAATGGTCACAAGTACTCAACTTGACTCACTCAAACCTTGAGGTGCCAATTCCAGAAGAATCATTCATCCATACTTCCACCAGCAATTCCATAACAAGGATCCATTACATCTCTCTACTGTAATGTAGCAAAAGAAGATTCAACCCAGTGTACAAGAAAGACTACTTTGCATGATCTTCATTGACAATACTCCAACAACCATGAATGTTGCATGATCCAGACGATTGTATTGAGATCAGAAGGGGGGCATCTTAACAGATTGGTTATCAATATGCCACCACTGGTTAGTGATGCCATTTGATGGATAGTGGCAAGTCCATAGAGCTAGGATTGTGCCTTGGATCTAAATAGGCCCAAGATGGTTGTAAAAGAATGAGGAAAGAGAGTGGTATAAATGGAATAGGGTTTGCCCTCCCTTCAAAACATGACATGTATAAAATGCCAAGTGGTTGACTTTGGTCTTCATTGTTGGATGCACGAGTTTGAAATACAAGCTCCCTCTTCTCTTCAAGAGTGTTTTTGGGTGTTCTCTTGTTTCCTTTGGAGTGCCTTTGTGTTTGCCACTCCATCCCCATTCACCTCTTCTCCTGCCCTTCTCCCTATCTTGTCCCCTCTCCCCTTTCCCTCTTTCTCTCATGGAGACACATTGCAACAATCTGGGAGCCGCTTGAGTGACACTTGCAGATGGCTCATGCTTTGCATTGCTCTCACAAGGAGTAGCTTAGAGTAGAGGCTCCATCGACATTCCTTGAAGAACCCCACGACATGTGAGTCACCATTGAGACTACACATTCATTGAAAATAAGGGTTAGGTGACTCTATTCATGCATAGAACTGGAGTGGCACTTGGTGTTTCATCATAAACCTTGCAAAATTAGCCATGGGCCAATATCCGACAATGATTAAATCAAAATTCCAATTCTACATTATAAAATGCCTTGTTAAAGTCAATTTTGAGAACCCAAACATCCTAATAAATGGCCTAGGCAAATTAACATGCTTCCCATATATCTATAATAATTTCTAAAAGGTGCCTCATCTTTGATTGCATTGATAAATCCCTTTTGTTTAGGTAGAGCATTTTCTTTTAGACTATAAGTGCTAAAGTTTTGGAAAAGGCATTATAGTTAATCACAATAATTGCCTCCAATTCTTGAGTTCATCCTTGTGTCCCTCTTTTGGTATCAACTTACTTCTACCTCATTGACATGAGGTAGAAGATGTCTTAGTTGTCCAATTTCTTTCCATAAAAGCAACATCAAAGGGCCTATCAAGTCCTAAAATTTTTTGTAAAATTTATTAGTAAGCCATAATCTTAGAGGTCTTACCTTGTGTCCTAAACTTAATTGCACTTTCAAAGCTCATCTAAGTCAAAGAAGTTTCAAGGTGGAGCAAGTGGAAGATTTTAACAAACTTGGACCTTACGTGTTAAAACTTTGTTGTTACATATAACACATCCCTAGATAGGCCACCATCACAAATAGTTGATTTTGGAAATCTTGAGATATTAAACTAATATTTATAGCCTTAAAGGCTAAGAAGAAACCATCTTCCTTTTTAAAGAGAGGGATATTATTGGATCACCTTCTCTTTACTGAGTTTGAAAGTTTCATTAAGAGGCCTATCAATTTTCATAGCCCACCTTTTTTATGAATTTGAAAGTCTTGTTTGTAGGCCTAGTCCAACCCACCAATCCCTGAAATGTACTTTAGATTGATCAAGTATGATTTACTCTCATCATGAACTTTCATCTCCCTTTTTGGCATCAAGAGCTTGACTTGAACCTAAATGCATCAGGCACCCCACCTTGGTATTCTCCTCTAAGGCTCCACTTGATCCAACATCGATGAATTGATGAGAATCCTTTAGCTCCTCCTAGCTTTGCAATTCATTGCCTCTAATGACTAACCTTTTGTCATTCCATCTCTTAGAGGAATTGAAATCTCTTGTATCATAACATTACCACTTAGAGAACCCCATCTATTCTCTAATTGACTAGCAAGTAGGATCATGAATAGAAACAACTATAAATATCACACCTTTAATCAAGCGTTCAACTACAACCCAACTACTAGTAAGCTCAACATGCAAGGATGATCCCACCAATATAGTGAATAAGAAAACCAATAGATGCATCTTCATTTTCCCTTATGTTTAGTGTAAATGTAGGCCCATCTCTTATCAACGTTAAACAATCTCTGATTCAAAATGCCGAGGAGTTTTTAGCTCCGTGTAAAGCTTGAAAGTTTGGATATAGGGCATTTGCTCTCAATCACCTAGCAAGCTCTGATACTCTATCTAGATTTGTTAACTCACCAACATTAATGTCAGACAAGATATGGGCTTGTAAACCTTTTTTTTTCTTTCTTTATTTGGAAATAGGGCTCTCCACTTGATTGTGTGAACCTAGATTTAATAGCCTCCCTTTGGTTTGGCTACTATTTAAGGCTTTAGTACTGCCACTTTGAGCCTCTAGATCTTGGATTTGTGTTTCATCTAGCATTTTAGCTAGAATTCTCCCTTGTTCTTGATCTTTTTTAAACAAAGCATTGCTCAAAAACCTTAACCATCTATTCATGCCTCATCAAACCTCTATAACGTAGCATCTTGAAAACATACATCATTATCCCACTAATGTCCTACTTCATGTTGTCTAATGTCTCAAGGGGATTTTCAATTTCTACTCTACCCTTTTATAAACTTTTTCATTTGCCATTTCATCTTCTTGAGTACTTTAAATCACCTCATCATCCTCTCAATATGCATTTTAAGGGTTTTTTAAAAAAGGCTTTGGGGAACCCCTTGTTCTTAAGGGGTTATTTTTCCTCGAAGACCTCAGGGTAGGCTATTCTTTTAGGAAAATCCTTAATGATTTGATCTACTAATCCACAAAGAAAACAAAAATTAGGGAGATTTCTATAAGCTAAAGGATGCTCCTTGTAGACATGTCCATTGGACCTAGGCTTGTCATGTGAGAAACTTGAGTACCAGCTCTCTAACTAGAGAGATCTACTACTTATGTCCCAAAGTGCATAAAAGCAAAACTTTATGGCGATATCTAACATCTCTTGAGGAAAACATAAAAGCCTTTACACAAAAATCTTTCAGTGGTTATATCACAATCCTTCTTCAACCAAAACTCTCTCGCCCATGCTTCAAAAACTATAGCAGGCAAATGTAGCCCATGCAAAAACAGCCTATCAATGCATGTATTCTCAACCACAAAGTTGTCAAAAATTGTTCTCTATTATCTGCGTGCTCTTTTAGTTGGCCTTGAGTCTTATGGGTCCTATATTTCCATTGGAATTTCTCTCTTTGGTTCCTTCTAGTGTCACTTGATGACTTCCTTGTAATATTTTGATGCATTCTCTCTCTTGCTATATCAAATTTTTTCATCCAAGATGGCAGGTTGTTCCTTAGTGACAGCTTTTCTTATGAGATGGCGTATTATTTCTTGCATAATGGGAAGAAAAAAATCATTTCATGACCTTGGGAGGAATGGGGTGACCACATTGCACTTGCATATGATGGTTTGTTTGGCATCTGAGACATGGAGATGTTTTCCCTCTCTTGCCCAACCTCTTTCACTTATAGGAATCCACCCAAAGGTTGTCAAATTTCTTCATCAATAGGAGCTTTACCATTATGGTAATATCTCCCATGTACACACTCATTTTAATAGGGATGTTATCGTATTAAAATGAGAAGGCATCCCATTCACTCTCTCATTGAGGATAAAGGTCTCTTCATCCTTATACATCCCTTACCAACCTACTTTTTAGAATATTACTGAGCTTCCACCATCAATTGACTCACATAGAAATGGAATCACAAATACACCCAAGAACACATTAAAGACTAAAAATTGTGAATTTGTTGAAGAGCAATTTGAAAACTCCAAATATGTACAAATTGACCTAAGGATGATTTGGAAACTCAAAATATGTACTAACGAGAAGATATGAAAACACAAAATTATCAAATGATGTGAGCTTTATTGATTTTTTCAAATTTATGATTTCTATATGCATGCACATGCATGAGTTCAAACACATGCACGCACGCGAGTGTGTGTGTGAATTGCATTGAGAATGGTACCTAATTTCTAGAGATCCCATCATGTCTTGCCCCTCCATCATTCTCCTAGCCACAATGAATGTTTTTAATTGGTATATATTTTGTCAAGCCTACTATCCTCCTATGATGATTTTTAAAATCTTAAGATGTATTAAAATGACTTTTGGTTGCATTGGTTCCACCTTAAATATAAGGATTAAGGACTACAATATGATTTGAGTTAAAGTAACTTGCATAAATATATTTTAAGGATATAAAAAAGGTGAAGAGTTAGGAATTTTATGTGATGAACCCAAATCTACATCCAAATAGTCACAAGGATGAAAGAAAGGGTCAAAAGAATGAGATGCAAATAGATTCTTAAATAGACATACATATAAAAGTGAGGGCAATAAGGGCATTGTCCTCCATAGAACCCCTCACACAAAAGCAAGGGATCTGATAGAGAAATGGACACAAATTATGTAGATTGCAAAATGTGCAAGATTGTGAGTGACAAAGATGATTAGACACATGTTATAGAAAACAAAACACACAAGGTTCATTCTTTCATGTGCTCACATATCGAATTGAAAACAAAGACTCTTCTTCTATTGTATGATGATATTACTTTTCCTTGGACCACATTTTAGCCTCAATTGATCATAGTATCTAGTGATCAACTAGTGACACATGTTCTTATACTATATTATCCATTCATGTCCTCTACACAATGTCTCATGGGTATGATTGGGTCACTAGCAACTATTGCATTATAAAAAGTCTTGCCTATATCCCATGAGTCTAGTAGGATCAAGTGTTTGATATTAGAGTTTTGTCACTTTTATAATATATCCTTAAGCACAAAGTTTTAAAGAATTTGATGATATTACCTAATTTATGTGTTTCTTGGGCTCTTATATTTTCATATACTCTAATAAATGCTGAGACAAGAACATTGTGGACATCATCCATCTACCATCAACATATGATACACCCTTTACTAGAGCTCAAATTGTCTATCATGATATGATAAAATTGAAGTCAAATCACTTGGCCAAGAGAATAATAGATGGCATAGAATTTGAAAAGTGAAAGTATTATCTATTGCCTAAATTTCATGGTTGTATGGGGTCTTTATCCATGCAATTGCTTGGGTAGTGTTCATAAGTCTATGTGGTAAGTCTCCCTTAAACCTTTGTGAAGAAATAAATTCAAAATTTCCAATGTGTGAATTCCATTAGTGGAGTCTGCCCACTCTTTCAAGTACTCCTCACCTTTATCATTCATTATTACAATTTACTCCCCCCTCTACATGTCCTTCCAATAGTTTTGCCATGATATCATCATAATTATTATGATACATATGAAAGAGGGTCATTCATTTATGTAACTCTTGCACATATGGCGGCTTTTCCCATAGATGCAATCACTGTAAACTTGGTCGATGATATAGTTATTTCTCCCTCTTTAATAAGTAAACCTTAGCCTTCTAATGTCTTTGTGTATGCCCTCCAATGAGCATCTCGAAAAATCCCCCCCTTTAAAAAATACTCTTTTAGCCAAGAACCATCCCCCTAAACGTGCATACTATATTTGGTCATAGGTGTTGTATCCCATCTCTATCCCATAGTCACTTTTCTAAGACAAAAAACTATGTCATAATAGGGGAATTTTGCATCTATGTGTATGTGAGATATCATGCACGAAGTCTCCTCATATTTATTTTTTCTCATGAATCCAATGTTAAGGACCATGTAGGGAGATAATAAATCGGCAATAGGGGACACATAGGCCTAGAGTACAAGTTTTGGCATAAACCTAATTAGGACTAAAATTTGCTTGTCTAATAATAATTTAA
Organism: Dipteris shenzhenensis; assembly: GCF_047967505.1. Lineage (NCBI taxonomy): Eukaryota > Viridiplantae > Streptophyta > Polypodiopsida > Gleicheniales > Dipteridaceae > Dipteris > Dipteris shenzhenensis. The sequence continues at coordinate 35,100,489 of NC_141610.1, read as the reverse complement.
AACAATGGAAAATTTCCCATTCCCTTGTAATTTGTTATGTTATGTGTATTCTCTTGATCATGACAGCATGCCTCAATTGCCTTTATATCTCTTTGTAACCTCTTGCAACACCTACTGCTACTATAGGGTAGCCCTTTGTTGAAGCCCCTGGTCACCTAATCTTTACACTTCTATTAGATGCTTTATTTTGCACATAGAATCCTACTTCTTGCCCTTACAGCCCTGTTTTGAAATTGATGCACCCTTCTATGCTTTCCATGAACCCTTTGTTACATCCTTGCATATTGTATGATACTTCCAGCCTTGCATGTTGATGGTATAATGAGATCTTAATGGACTAGGCTACCTTTTCCACTAAGAAAAGGTGTTTTCCCAAAATATTATGCTGTCTAGTCTAACCAATGCACATTCTATGTTCTAAATGATCATTTGGATAGGTTTCTAAGACCAACACAAAATAATGGGTCTTCATGACATGATATCAATTTCAAAATGCCTAAGGGAGATATTTGATAAATAAAACCTTATGGCATATCTATCAAACCTTTTAAAATGCCAATTATGGTGAAAACTCAAAATTATTTTGTAGCAAATAATACCTAGGTATAGTATTTTAGTAAGTCAATCTAAAACCAGGGTAATACATTCATCCTCAACTAAAGCCATATTGTCCAAGGCATCTCTTTTTCAGTCCTCATTGTGTTCATGTGGAATGATGAGTGTGCTATCGAAAGGAGAACTAGTTCAAGAACCCACTATGAGGTCACAAATTTAGAGCTAGAATTCCATGTTCATATTGATTCATACAACTTTTCTTTTGGGTGCATTTTACCTAAACCTAGATTATTTAACTCAAATTGCCTGGTATTACTTTTCCAATGGATAGCTAAATGATGAAAAAGAAAAGTACCCCAAAGAGCCTTCAAAAATGGCTTACGTTATTCAAGAAACATGCATGATCTTTAGCCAATCATTTGATCCTCTATGTAGATCATTGATACTTATTTTAGCTAATAAGAAATCCTTGTAATAGTAGAATGCTTTCTACATGTTATTGATATCAAATGGAGTTTGGCTTCACTATTGCGGTTGGAAACTACTATAATTGTGAACATTTTCCTCAATCACATGAGGGGAGTACATGATTTTTAGGATGATTTCTAAATGGCTGTTAATATTGAGGGAGTTTGGCTTGACTATTGTTGTTAAAAGGGAAACATTATTGTGGGGCTAACCAAGTCTTGTAAATCATATGAGGAGAGCACTTGAGTCGAGGATGATCTCTCAAATCTTTCTTTATCTTTCCGCAATGATCCTTCACATAAAATAAATAGTTGTCTCATTTTCTTATTATAGTTGGCCAAAGGCCAAACATGCTTATATAGTGTCTCGAGGTTAGTATGAGTCAATGTTATAGAAGATGATATACACTTGGTTTTGATTGAGGAACTCAAATGTAGTGTCTAGTGTCTAGATGTTACTATGAATCAATGGTATAGGCAAGGAAAATATTTCACCCTAGACTTTGTGTGGCTTGCTTTATTCTACGCTATGACGTGCCACAAAGATATGTGATGGTGGTTATAAAATGCACTCTATTCTAAGATAAGAACAGTTATGGCTATGGAGGGCATAGAAGATGTTGATGCATGAGCCATTTCATTTGGCTAGTAAGTGCATGGCTTGTTACACTTGACTAATAAGTGTATCACTTTCATAAAGTATATGTACTTTTAAATCTAAAAGAAATTACATTAACACTAAAAAACATCATAACCGGGATGTAGAGGCTATTGCGAAAGAGATGCCAAACATCCTAATATGCCAATTAAAAGTAATAGAAAAATATCATGATGTTCCTTATTGATAATTAGGTCTTTTAGTGAGTAGATGGAGGCATTTGTGCCTTACTATTCACTTTCAACCACATTTTTGTTTTGTGTTGCATGTATACAAATATGTGGACATGTATTTAAAGAAAAGTCAAATTTTTGGCTACTATGTTTCGATCATGTTTTTTATTTTGGATCCAAAGCATGATAATGGATACCTAAGGCTATTTCTACATAATGGAGTTCATGTTTGCTCAAAAATTTGCACCATAAATCTATATTTTGCACAAATCATATATCATCAAAAGGTGTAAAATCTAGATTGATGTTCAAAGCTATGCCTTTGTATGATGGAATGTAGCATCAAACTATTTAAATCTAGTTTGTGGGTAAGTCTACATTACTAGATTACAATATTCAAATTAGGATTGCTAACTGAAAAGCTATGGAATGCCATCTCTACAACTAGGAGCAACCTACCATGGAACTTCACATTAGTCTCATGAGACTAGCAACCCTACCATGGGACTTCACTCGTGGGATTAAGGATCATTTGTGGATAGACAAAAGGGCATGTAAATTATAAGCTAACCAAAGCTCATAACACTTAGTTTCTCATTGAATCCTTTCAAAGTGCTATGGGCATGTTCCACTTTATTAATCAAAGTGCTATGGGCATGTTCCACTTTATTAATTCAATGCAATAATAGGACATGTTTTGGGACATAGTTGTTGGCACTCAAACTTGGTTTTTTTGAATGTGAAGTAATAGCTCATTCCAATTGGTTTCTTGCAAGAGTCCATCACTTCTTTAGTTGATGAACAAGGTAATCAAATCTTGAAAGACCTCTTGATAGTTGATGATTTGAGACACCTTTTCTTCGAGACTTCTATGTTACATTGAATCAACTATCCATGTTTTATGACATAGGTGTTGGCACTCAAACTTGGTATTTTGAGTGTGAAGTAATAGTTCATTCCAATTGGTTTCTTGCAAGAGCCCATCAATTCTTCAATCGATGCAGAAGGTAATCAAATCTTGAAAGATCTCGATGATTTGAGACACCTTTTCGTCGAGAGCTCCATCTTACATTGATTTCAATGTTGGGAAAGGGTTAAAACCAAAGGCAGCTAAAACATGCTGAAGCTAATTCTATTTTGAGACTTAGTACAAAACCCGATGATAAGTTATAGCCCTTGTTTTATGTAGCCCATAACCAAAAATAGAAGTTCATAATGATCCCTTTAATATGCACTCATACACCTAATGGAGTCAAAGTTTTTGAGATTTTATAACAACAAGTGATATCATGGCCTTTAATATGGTACAGAAGAAAATTAGAATCTTGTGATAGAGATTATCATTTGTTGATGCAATCACTCCAATCCCTATAGTAGATTGCCCTACAACCACTATATTCTTTTGGGACCTTGAAGCATTGGATTGATATTTTAATACAACTAGGCCAGAGGACTCTAGTGAGCATGAAAGCTAGAATCAAACCTTAAATATAGCCTTGTAGTCATGTACAATCATTGTGGAAATTGATCACAATGTATCAAAACCATTATTCAAGGGAATATAATATTTAAATGATGGGATAGGCAAAGTATCACTCATTCTCTCATGTGCTACTTATTCATAATGTGAACAAGATGTCAAGCAAAGAGTCACTCGTTCTTTGGTGCACTATTGATTCATATTGTGATTGTGATGTGGGTGCAAATGAACATGTACCAAATCATAAGGACATAAATAATGGTGAAGCCAATGAGTTGACAACTAATTTTGAGTTGGCAATTGATGAATTCAAAGGGCCCACATCATGAATCCATTCCTCATCATCAATGATTTGTTGGATCAATCAGAACTATTGACATTGCAATCATTTTATAAATTGAAAAAAAGTGTCATATCATGATCGACTAATCTGCTCAATGGATTTGAACGTCAAGGTAGATCAATTAATGAAGTTGCCAAAAGTGACATGTCTATGACTAGTGAGAGGTGCCACATCATTAATCTATGAAGATTGATGAGTTAATTTGCCATATGAAGCTTGATTAATTTAAGTTGCCACATCGTGCATAGTTTTTACTCCAGTGGATTTCAATTGATTTTGAATTATCAATTTGACACCATGTCATAAACCATTCAAGCAATCCACCTGCTTGATTAGATGTTAATTAACTCAATCAATCAATTGATTTGAAGTGCCACCTCATCGACATAGATGGTGACATGTAGCAAAAATGTGGTCATGCATGTGGGCTCGATTGAGCTCCCATGTATGGACCTTTTGACTCAGGTGACCCACTAGTAGCTTATGACAATTTAATCGTGAGAAATATAGTCTTGAGTTCAAGATCTACTAGGGTGTTGTCTAAATTGTGTATGTGCCATTCAACCTAGAGTGCAATAAGAGTGCTAATGTAATCTATCTGTTGTAGCTCTTAATAGAAGGCCAATCACAGTAGTGATCACTAAGATCTCTCTCTCTCTCTCTCTCTCTCTCTCTCTCTCTCTCTCTCACACACACACACACACACAAAATTATACACCCTCCCATTGAGTGAGGTACTAGGAAATACCTATTGTATAGGTATTTTACCTGCATAGAGTGATATGAGTTAGAATATCCTTCATACTAAATCCTAGATATGATGAGTAATGATGGAACCCAAAGTGTAGATGGTTAGAAGATTTGTAAATCAGAGATTTACCAATCAAGAGTCTAGACTTATGATTAAGGGAGTTGTGTGGTTATAGATTAATGCATCTATGCAAGTAATATTGGGGATATATCTATATTCACAATTATAGCTAAACAGATAGAATTAGATATATATTGACAATAACATGAATTTCATTGTAGGGTTATAAATTTATTTTATGTCGCTATGGGTCATCCGTGATATACTGAGAGGGAGGTATATCCTAGTATTGGACTAGATATTATCGACCATACTAATAAGGATAGTCACGAAAGAACTATATCATATAGACTAGCAGTGCTTAACCATTGGGATTATATAGAGTAGTTGATGGTAACCATGGAGGTAGAGTAATGGAATAGTTGGAGAAGCCCTCTGATTCAAACCATCGAGGGCTCAAGAAATCCCTATCTATAAAGACGGAGACTTTAATAGCTCCAGTCTAAATTATCCCCCAAACCATAGAGGCGCACCGTAGGTGTATTAATGAAAATTATGATGCACAACACTTGAGCTGAAAACTAGAGGTTTTGCCAAGGACTAGCATTGGCAACAGGGCAGCACTGCAGAGTACGCCTCATCCATTGCTTGGCAAGGGGAGCATCTAAGGCATATGCTGAGAATCGCATAAGAAATGAGAATACACCATGTATCACGACTGATTACCCTGTGTGCTACTATGTAGGAGTTAGATCCGAGAAAAGCTCATTTTTTCAATGCTCCACTGTGTGTCTTCGACGTATTCTATTGCACCTTAGTTCGGAGTGCTTGGTCAAGCTAAGCTTGGCAACAGAAGCTTGAATAACCTTGACTTGGTCGGATATTTCACCAATATACTAGACTACAGTGATAGTGATCGCCAGGTAGTAGGAGTGCAAACATGGTTCCATAAGCCCCCCGGATGCTATACCCCCCGAAGGTAGATATCGTGATTATATGTAGCACTCAAGCGCCCCAACTGATCTATCATATGGTCACTAGGCTGAGGGTACCTCGGAACACCCCAAGATAGCCGAATGTCTTCTGATGGACTGAACTATGATATCTAGGCTGAGCAGAAAGAAGGGATGTCCTAGATAATGACTAGTTGATGAGCTAAGTCTATAAGGTATTGTGATTTTTTTAAACCACCGTTGTGTTGTGTATCAATACATAGGAACAGTACTAAGGGAAACACTGATTTAAAGTAACGAGTCCTAGGTACATGCAAGAAGCTTTGAAAGCTGATCTATTACAGTTAATGGAACATACGAATAATGTATTAGTCTCCAAAGTTCATGTCACAGTTTTTGACTGTCATGAAGGCTATCATGATTAGTCTCATTTCATTGTTCATTATCCTAAAGTGATTGAGATCTATGTAAAAATACTAATACTGAGGAATTAAGGAGTGATATTCGACTTTCTACCTCATTACCATCATCAATATATTGAAATGGAAGATTTTCCTACATTGATGAGCAGGAATATGTGTGGCTAATGGAGATTGAATCTCTGTATTTTATTCTATTTTAATAGTCATGCATTATGTATGGATAGAATGCTTTTAAATTAAGATCTACGCGAACCCCGGATGGAAATTCCTATATCTAAAGGGACTTATTAGAGCAAGATAAACCATCATTAGGGGTTACCCCTAAATAGATTGCTGCTATAAAAGGATAGTTTTATGTTTTTATTACCAATAACTCACTATCTTGGAAAGATTCATTTAAAAATGCATCACAACTAGCGAACCAGGATGGGTAACATGGATAACAACTACGGGTCAGCATGGATGCGTGTAATCCCACAATTAAAGGTTTTGGTTCTAACTTACCCTTTATGTGGATGGATGCAGGTGAGTTGGCACGCTTCTCATCCAGATTTGTAGTCGATTGTTTTTTAATATTACAATGATGTAGTACTTATTCTTAGCAAACTGAAGAGTCATTTAGAGATATCCTATGATACTGATTGTGCTTCAGCATACTACCTTCCAGTTTCGTCATGATTTTTGATTAAGGATCCAATTTTGTATGAATTCACCACTGCTATGGGGGTCTTTTTGGATAAACTACAATATACCCATGATGCAGGATTTTGGGGTGATACGGGTCTCTTGACTTCTAAGTTCTCCACCTTCCAATAGACAGGAATGAGAAAAGATGTTAATTTTGGAACAACTTGTGTCTACTTTCCAAATATTGTAGAGCTACTTAGAAATCTAGAAATTTATAAGCTACAATAACAGTTTTGTTATACATATTTTCAGAAAGTTTGGAATTTTCTGTGATGGAATCAATGAGATTTAAGATACAAGTTGTTGGAAGATTACATATATGGAGGGGTGCAAAGATTTGATTTGATAAACATGTTTATTTCCGAATTGGTTGATTATTGGAGAACTCCTTGAATGAATGAGATAATGGACTCTATATGTTTCAATTTTATTGGAATATGATTAAATAGAAATAAGTAGAGATTTAGGTTGAGCACACACACACACACACACACACACAGTTGTTGTCCCTTGTGCTCATGCTCGTACTTCACATTCGCTTTCAAAATTGCATTTGCTCCCACCATGTAGTCATTTGCCCTACCTCCTAGATGAACTAAGGTCTCACGAGATAGAGAGTAGAAGTAGCCAATTTGTTAGCGCACATTCGATGTTAGGAGTTCGGAGTTAATAGATTCACCATTAACATTTGGCAACCCTACTCAGTAGTATGCAAGGTTGTGCACTAGAGAAGTTAGTGGAGAGCAAGAAAAATGACTCTATTGAATGATGGAGCCAATAGATATGAGAACAAGACATTAACTTAGACACTAATAGGGAAGAGAGAGTGGCTTGAAGGAATCCAAGAAAAAACTGGAAGGCTTGAAACAATCTCAAAAGTAGATGAATCCAGTAGCATCAACCTCGAACAAAGTGAGGTAGAAGGGAGTGACTAAAACAATTAACAAACCCCACCTTTGGCAATTTTTTGCTAGTTTTGACGAGGACAAGGGAGCATAGCCTCATCACCATCACAAAGAGGAAGAATGAATTGAGACTTGAGAATTAAGATGGAGCAAGCTGACAATGTTGATATAGCTAACCAAGATGAAGTTGATTGACATGGTAGAGGCAATCAATTCAAATGAGGTGATCAAGAGGAGATAGATGAATGACTCAATATTACCCTGCCAAGCAGACACTAGTAGCCCACACCGAGGAGCTGAAGGAGTAAGAGGACTGATGGATGAAGTTTTAAACTTCAAAGGAAATGAGGGGGGGAGAATTGCTGCTTTCATCTTTAGAATTTCTTAAGAATAACTACAATCCTACAAGTCATTCAAGAGGAGTACTTAATGTATTTCCCCCCATGTTCACCTTGTCCATCAAATGATACGACCAAAACTTGATGGACAAGGATATGTTCTTGAAGATGTTCTAGCACGAATTTAGCAAGGAGGACATATTGATGATGCTCAACAATCTCAATCAAGAAAAGGGTGAGATGACGTATGATTTCATAGTAAAGATGAGGGTACTAGTCAACAACTCGCCAATGTGCAAGATGAGATGGTGCTGAGGTCCTAGCTAATGAGCAGCCTCACCTTGGGAAAGAAGCCACCTGACATGCAGATAGCATACCCAACAAGGACATATGATGAATTGCTCCAATGAATGTTTGTGTGAGAGAAGGAAAAAGTCATGAAAGAAAAATATGTTGCCATCCAAGAAGCAAAGAGTGATGAAGCAGAAGAAGAAGAAAGGGTGCCAAAGAAGGACATCATGAAGGAGGAGCTCAAGAAGGTTTTGAATGTAGAAAAGGGTGAGAATTGTGCCAAAAATGTGAAACTCAAAGTCAGACAACAAATGAGTGTTAGTGGGCAAATGGTGTAAAATCTACAATTTCTCGGGGTACATGACCAAAGATTGTCAGTACAAAAAGCAAAAGTGAATGACACACGTCTACAAAATGGAATAGGAGTTGAAGAAGGCCCATCAAGACGAAAGACCAAAGAACACCAGCAGGACACCAACATGTGTGTTTCTTTTGCGAAAAGGAGGGGCATAAAAAAAGTGAGTGCTAATTATGGAAGAAGCAACTCAACGTGTGACCAAGAAGATCGCACGCCCCAAGCGAGCATGACAATAATCAAAGTGTAAACACGATAGTCACATGGCCTTAAGTTTGACCCGAAATAAAACTGAAGAAGTCAAAAGAGTAGCTTTTCTGCTAGGAGGAGGAGAAGAACATGGCAACAAAGGTCATCCACAAGGTGAAAAAGAAGGAACCACTTGTCAAAGTGGGCGATGGGTCAAATCAACATTCTCAAGGACAAACGGCGAAGCAGTATGAAGAGATGAAGAGGAACAATGAAATCCCAACCAAAGAAAAGGCCAAAAGGCCAATGGACCAACCTAGATCAACAAAGCCTGGGAGCAAAGCATGGGAGCATTCCGTGAGTTGAACATGAACATTTCAATCGGTCAACTAATGGAACTCACTCCCCATTGCATGAAGTTCTTCTAAAGCTAGATCATGGAGCAATAACCTGCAGTAGCCATACCTAGCATCAAACATCCATGTGACCAAAACCACAATCTAGGATAAAGAGCCTACAATCAATGTCAAGGTCCAAAACCATAAGGTGAGGGGCATGATAGAGTCTCAAGCATCAACATCATTTCAAATGAAGTCTAAAAGAGGCTCAAGCTGAAGAGCCTAAAGCCCTAGCCATCCAGAGGGTGCCCCGCAGGGAGTGAGCAAGATGCCTGGGAAGAGCTATGTATGAACTGGGGTTAATTGACTATCTAGATGTAGTTGATTCAAGACTTAACGGTTTTCATGGAATAATAAGAGAAAAGGGGAAGATTTTTGAGCTAGTAGATTGGATAGGTTCTATTGTTCTGATGAGGGTTGGTAGAGGAAACCCCCCATGGGGAGCTATTATCTTGTACAAACGAGCCTATCAGATCATTTGCCAGTTGTTTGGTCTTTTTCAATTCCAACCTCAGTTGCAAGGTCATATGATGTACCCTTTAAGCATGACAATGCTCTTTGGCCTCCACTCTAAATGGAGGGAGAGTACTTATGATATTGATGATCCATGCCTCAAATGGGATGTTGGGATGTGTGCTTTGGCCAAGAAATGTTCTAGATTGGAGAGACGTAGGCAAAGTCAAGAGGAATCCTCATTAGTCTGTCAAAGATTACCCATGTGATCCATATGCATCCACCTTACTAGTTACAATTGAGGAGGCCTTACACTTGGTTGGGGTTCAAAAGACTGAACATGACAGGGTGCTTAGTGGACTTACTTGGTTGAAAGTGAGTGATTGCCCATCCAAGATGTTTTTTCAATCCATTAAAAGGAAAGTTTAATGGGATTCAAGTGACAGGATATTGGATGCCCAAGGGAACTTACGCCTCACTGGATTTTGGCAAATTGATGATGTCTTCAAGTTCGAATTAGGTGCAATTGTAGGTTGCCCTACAGTTGCAGATAGTGATTGGTTGAATTCTGTGAATGTGTTGTTGGATGCTTCTCATGCTTGAGTTTTAGATTGTGATAGGGCCAAGATCTCTCAGAAGTTTGCCATTGGTGAATTGAGAAATGCTATAATCTACATAGAAAAGGAGTTCCTAGGCTAGATGGATTCACAGCAGGTAAGTTCTTCATTGAGTTTTGGGACACACTTAAGGTGGATTTGACAAATAAGGCTCACTCCATTGTGCAAAGAGGGTTTCTTTCGGAAGATGTTAATGCTGGTTTGATGAATTTATTTCCTAGGCACCAAGATAGGCTTAGGGTTGGGGACTGGGGCCCCATCATGATGTTAAAACTTCTTATAAGATTATTGCTAAGGCCTTGTATATTCAGATTCAAAGGATTTGCATGTACTTGGTGGATAGAGAGCAGAACGGTTTCATTAGAGGGGGGGATATTTTTGAAAATATCCTTAACATTACGTTTACCTTGGATTATGCTTGCTCTTTGGGCCAACATTCCATTCTGTTTGAGATAGACTTTGACATGCCCCCTCGTTTCTTCTCCTTTTCTTTGCTTTCCCTCTCTTTTCTTGTCTTGTCTCCTCACTTTTCTTCTCTTTCCCTCTCTTTTCTTCTCCTTCCCTCTCTTTTCTTTGCCTCTCTTGTCTTCTCCCTCCCTTCTCTTTCCCTCTTTTTGTCTCCTTTCCATCTCTAATGGGACATGAGATAGTGATGTGCTGGTGGAATGCATGTTTTGGCTTTCACTTAGTGAGAATATGGAGTGATGAAATTTCTATCAATTGTAAAATTGTTCATTCCCACCTTGTGAATGACCATACTTGAGGTAATTTATATCTTGCTCATTTTGTCATTCATTTTATTGCTAATTATCTCTAATTATTAGGTGCCAATTGTCTTTATATGATTTGTGATCTATTTTGTTATGTGTTATATTGGAGGGAGAGGCTCCCAAAATTGTCCTTTGATACATCAAAGGTACACCTACTCTCTGCTTGGATGGTACCTCATCCATTATGCCACTCAAGACAGAGAGGTGAATGCATTCAGGTGGAGCCTTGTAAAGAAAGCTTTGGCATCTTCATCATGGGCTCAATCATGTATTTAGGGTGTTTACAAACTATGTCAACCCATGCCCAACCATGGTGAATGCATCTGGGCTATTGGTTGAATGGATTGGCAATCTCCCTGTCCATGATCATTGGGCACCACGTGGGTTAAGTCTATAAACACCCTCAATGCGAGTGGTCATTGTTGAGGAGAAAACAATGACATATTAGGCTTGTGCACACGGGCTTGAAGACGCGCCCCTAGTTGCGCTTGAATTTGTTCATGCGCTTGAATATGTTTTCCACTTATGCGAGTCTAGTGCGACACTAGTGCCCAAATTGGCATCTCCATTTTGGAGGGTGTAGATTTGAGCACTGGAGCTCCATTTTGCTTCCAGCCAATGGCAAGTTGCCATTTGGCTCTGACTTTAGGTGCCAGTGTATTCAATGGTCCTCTAGCCACAAGCTCCTCTGCCCTAGCCAATGACAAAAATCCAAGTGCAAACTTTGCTGCTTTTGTTGCTCTTATTGTAAGGCGTGAGATGGCCAAGTACCAAACTCTGCTACCGCCTACCAAGCTCCACCGCAATCTGACGATTTTCACATTTTAAAAAGTTCACGTAGGCGAGTATCCTTGTCGCACCAGATGTGTTGCGCACCAATGGGGCATGCTTGAGCCCATGTGGAGAGGGCGTGATAGATGGGGCAAGGAGGGATGGGAGACGAGATGATGAAATGTGGAAGGAGAATCGGTGCGGAAAAATTCCTTGAAGCGAGGGCGGGTACACAAGTGTGATGTGAAGAGGATGCTAATAAACAAGGGTGAGGATCAACCCTCCCAAGATGTGAGCCAGCTTGGATGAGGGAGGTAGTATCTATTGTCACCTCACCACCATCACACCTCCTACTACTACTCCTCCCTCTCCTTTACCCTTCTATATGGGAGCAAAAACCCCTTCTGCTCAAGTAGTGCAAAACCTTTGCTTTCCAAACATTTCTTGCTAGTGCCCTTGCAACAACTCTCTCTTCTCTCTGCATTCTTTTGCTTTTTGTTTTTGTGGGTTTTATCCTCTTCACCTCCCCTGCACCCAATTTCTTTTTCACTCTTTATTACCACCTCTGCTCTGTTCTTCCTCTGTCCAGATCTGCCCTTACAATGCACCTTTGGCTTGTTGGGTCCTCCTAATTTGAAGCTTATCAGTCAAGAAAATCAGATCTCCGAGTTGGGTCTTCTCCCTTTTGTCCCAAGAAATCATCTTCTTCTCCAATCTCGTCAAGCTTTTCTTAGATCTCTCCCCTGCAACCAAGCTTGCAGCAGCAGCCATGGTGAGCAATCCGTGCTCCAATCGTTCGACCCTCAGACGGACTTCCATTGGGTTCCTTGGGTTCTTCCTTTGGAGCTGCCTCTTGCAAGGGTCTCACAGCTCCATGCATCAGTACTCCAACGGAAGATTTGACGACAGTGGTAATGCTTACCTCTTCTATGGAGGCAGCGAGGGAATGCACGCTTCCACCTCCGAAGGAAGCTCTCGTGGTGTTGCAAACGGTAGATCTTACATTCGGTAAGAGTGTTTGCTGTTTCGTGTCCCCCTCTTCGATTTTTTGTCGCATCTTGGTCCTGAATTTCCTGTCATCCCGAAGAGATGCTACTGCGCTTTATATGCCGTACTAAATTTGTAATTGCTATGCCCTTCCTTGAGTTGACAGGTTTGATTCCATCAAGTTTCAACGGACAAGTGAGTCTGCTGCTCGGCATTCGGGTTTGGAATCCAGTACAGGTCTAGTTCAGGCGATCATTTTTGAGGCTTCAGACAGAGACAAGATCGGGGGTTCAGCTTACGGTGGGCGGGTCGCCATTTGTTGCACTCCGGATCTAGCCAAGGAAGAGGGTTGTAAACAGGGGGAAGTGATTTTACGACCTTCTGCTGACGATCCAGATTGGCCTAAGGCGCTACCGGTGCAGTTCAAAGGAGCTTCACTTGACGCTACCATGCTTGAAGAGAGTGTTAACATTACTAAAACTGGCATGTACAATCTCTACTTCGTCTTTTGCGACCCGCAGCTGAAAGGTCTGATCATAGATGGGACAACGATTTGGAAAAATCCCTCCGGCTATCTGCCAGGCAGGATGGCACCATTGCTGACATTTTATGGGCTCATGTCTCTGGCATATCTTGTAATTGGCGTGGCATGGATTTCCCAGTACATTCGTTTTTGGAAAGACATTCTGAATTTGCAGAATTACCTCACAGCTATTATCGCTCTGGGAATGTTTGAGGTGACCCTCTGGTATTTCGAATATGCAAACTTCAATGCCACAGCTCGTAGGCCCATGGGTATCACTTTCTGGGCAGTAACGTTTGGGACAGTAAAGAAGACCATGTCCCGATTACTTATCCTTGTGGTATCAATGGGTTATGGTGTGGTTCGTCCAACCCTCGGTGGACTTACTTCTAAAGTCATTCTTCTGGGTGCAACGTATTTTTTGGCGGCTGAAGTTTTGGACGTTTTTGAGAATGTGGGAACAGTCAGTGATCATTCAGGGAAAGCAAGGCTATTTCTTGTTCTGCCAGTCGCAATCCTAGATGCTTTTTTCATACTGTGGATCTTTACATCCTTATCAAAGACCCTCGAGAAACTTCAGGTATCATTCTTTGCAAACTGCAGACTTTTTGAATCGTGATGAAAACAGGGAGAGTCTGTTTGAGGGATCATCAAGAAACTGCATTATCTGGAAACAAAGTGTTGTCCGAAGAATATCAAATGTGAAGTGTCTCACTTGCGTCAATCGCTGGTGACATTTTGAATTAGAGAATGCCTGTTGATCCGAATGTTCTGTTGTACGTAAACGTCTTGGATGGTCTACTTGTTTTGTTTTGGACTTTTTGGGTTTTTGGGCATCTTTCCATCGTGATTTGAACCAAACAATGCCCAAAACTCTTTGCATTCACATCCTTCAAGCTTGAAGGCTCAGTTTCCTAAACTTTGCATTCAAGTCATATTTGGAAATCCCACTTTGCTAACGCCAATTCTAAGATTTCAAGGGGGAAAAATATAATTTTGTTTGGGGGGGGCGATGGGGGGATGACAGTATCTTGAAACTTTGTAATTCAGTCTACGAACATGGAACAAGTGTATGATATTCTTGAAACTATGTATTCAGTCTCTGAACCATGGGACAAGGGCATGATGTATGATGATTGAAATGCAGTCAAATTGAGGACTGTTTTATATTAATAAAAATTATGCTCTCTGATTCAATCAAATCTGGCTTTTTGACCCAGGCAAGGCGGATGGTTGCAAAACTGGAGCTATATCGGAAGTTTACAAATGCCTTGGCGGTGTCTGTCATTGTTTCAGTTGCTTGGATTGGCTATGAGGTGCCCATTTAGCCCTGCTACTCTCTATCGCTCTGTCTTTTCCGCTTCTTGCTGTGTCTGCTTGCAGCATAGCTTCAGAAGGCTCTGTTAATGCCCATAGAAAATTGCCCTGCCTCTGTGTGTGTGTGTGTGTGTGTGTGTGCGTCTTTGTCTCTCTTTCTTGTTGCTTCATCTTCTTGCTGTATAACTTCAATAAAAGAGGGGAAGGAGGAGAGAGAGAGAGAGAGAGGAGGCTTAGGGATTTCTTTCTTTTTCTCTTTCTCGTTGCTTCGTCTGCTTTGCTGTATAACTTCAATAAGAGGGGAGTGGGGAGAGGTAGAAGTGATGTTAGGATTAGTGATCTCGGAAAATGCAATGGTGGGATTATTGCATAATTGTCACTCCAAACATTCAATCACAATTTGTATATGGGATCTGACCGCATGGAAGTCCAAGATTAACCTGCACTAAACGCCCTATATTTAGAACCTTGGTGTTCAGAATTATATGGTTGAACACCCTTCATAACTTCGGCATCCTCATCACTCGCAATGACTTCAAGAAGGCTTCCATGTAACTTGAAAGTAAATTCTATGAATTGTATTGCAACCTGTGAGGCAGAATTACTAGTCTTGGAGGATGAAAGGAACATCATCCTAACAACAACTATACCATGATGCTGTTCCTCCCTACTGCTCTGATAGTCAACCTGATGATGAAGTCTATGCTAATGTGTGTCCGTTAGACTCCATTTACCCTCAGGAGGAAGGTGCTTGGCTTGAATCTGTCATGACAAGAGAAATGATTATTTAGTTAATTAATAGAAATTAGAACCTTATTATTGTTAGGCGCCAATTTGATGGTGTAGTTATATGTTTGTATTTATGATTGATCAAGCGGTGTAAATAGAACCGCCAAAACTATGTAACATTGGCCAACTGATTAGTAATAAAGATGTGCACACACGTGTCCAGGTCCTAGGGGCAATAGGAAAGGGAAAGGGTGCATTAGAGTGCATTGAATGGTAGGTGCATGGGTCATAGGATAAGGGTAGGTGTAAATGGGAAGATGGAACTTGAGTGATCTCAAGGGACATTAATGAAAGGGTATCACCCTTTCATTGTGAATCTCATGTAGCATTCTCTCTACCACATTGCATTCATCCGCGATCTCTCTCCCACCTTGCATGTAGGTCGAAATAGAAACAAGTACTCTCACGAGGGCGCTCTTCCCCATTAGAGGGCCAATTGGCATTCAAATTCTGCATGCATTGCACACATTTGCATTCTCGAAAAGTCTTGTTTTTCACATTTGGTATCAGAGCGGCGACGGTCCACAAGTGGGACGAGAAGAGGCGGGAGAGCACATAATCGCGGCGGAAGCACTAGTGTCGGGAAGGCACGACCTGTGACAGCTGTAAAGGACGGCGGGACAGGTCATGGAAGGTGCGGGGATGCAAGCAGACGGCGAAATCTTGACGGAACGCACAAACTTCCCGGGGTGCGAACATCTCCTCCCCGACCAATTCTGAATTTTCGAGGCAAGTACGTCGGCCAACTCTGGATTCTTGAGGCTCTGAATTAAGGGATTTTTTTGAAAACGGTGAACGGGGTGACCCCCCCGGGTGTGAATGTATCCTTAAAATCCTTAAACCGTGAGGAAAAGGGACCCCCCTGTTCTCCCCAACGGAAAGTCAGATCAGAACAGAATTTTAAGGGGGTGATCCACCCATCAAGTACCCCCTATAACGGTATCTAGAGCTCCAATACGCTGAAAACAAGTAGCCCAAACGGAGCGTACCAGTTTACAGCAGAAATACAAGAAGAAAAGCTTAAAAGAGAAGGAAGAGGAGGTCATTTTAAGTGTCTTCTCAACACAAACGAAGCGCGAGTCGGATAAGTACCACCAACTCTACAACACTTGACTTTTGCTATAAAATAAACCCCTTTTTTGAAATTACGGCAAGTCATTTTCTCTCTTGTATTTCTAAAAGGAAAGAATGGAAGGGGAGGGCAGATATAACAATGAACTTATTCCTTTTCCTCCATTACCCCAAGGAGAGAGAGAAAAAACACCTTCACCCCTATTCATGAATGGGCTAAGTTCGTGGAGCAACTGAAAGCCACTTTCATGCCACCGAGGCATGAAGAGAACCTAACCTTTCGTTGGGAGAAGTTTAGGCAGTTCGATAATGAGAGTTATGCAGATTTTACAGTCAGATTTTGGAATCTCTCTCTAGAGTTACCCGAAAAGAGTGAGGAAGATAGAAGTATTTAGCAGCCTTAAGCCCAAAAGTAAGGTATGAGGTTGAAATGTTTAACCCAAGCTGGCTGAAATAGTCGAGAGGAAATTGAATCCTCGTAAACCCTTCAATAAGGAGGGTGGGTCATCATCTAAGACCAACAATATACCCACTTTTAGGAAACCAAACCGGTTTAAGAATAATAAAGGGAAGGGTAAAGCCCTTGTAAGGAATGTGAACAGCCAATCACGTCCTGGATGGGTGCCATTTCCTTCTATGACGAACAAAGAGAAGAGGAAGTTGATTAAGGAAGGAAAATGTTTTGGGTGTAAGAAAAAGAAGCCAGGACACGTATGGCATAAGTGTCCCGTTCTCTTGGCTAAGATTACCAAGACGAATTTAGTAAAAGGGAAAGCCAAGGCATCCAAGCAGGAGGGTGAGGCTTCTACCTTGTCACCCTCGAAATCTACCGTGACTATTGAGCCAATAGTGAATGCTGTCCATTCAGCCAATACCTTTGGGCCTCATGATCTTTTAAAGGTGTATGGATTCGTGAATGGACAGAGAATAGTGGTTCTCGTAGACGATGGATGTAATTATGACTTAGTGAGTGATAGATTGGTATCTTAAACCAGAACCTATAAAAAACATGTCGCTCTCAGGAGCTTTTAGGGGACACATTGAAGAAGATACATCCATAGTACGGAATATTTCTTTTCGTATACAAAAATATAGAGATCGAAGGGATTTTCTAGTAGCTCCTTTACAAGACGTTGACATGATTCTAGGTAAAGCATGGTGGAATGATTTTAACCCTGCTATCGTGTATACAATTCCATTGATTACTCCTACCCAAGTGAAAAGATTGGTAAAAGGAGGGGTAGATTGTAATCTTGTGTATATACGGGATTCACGAGATCTTTATATCTCAAAAAAAGATCGGAAAAGAAATGAGTTCCTTAGGGCTTATGAGGATCGATTTTCAAGAGATGACTCATTCGAACTGCCTATAGAGAGAGAAGATGAGCATGCCATAGACTTAGAGCCAGGAGCTTCTCTTCCATGTAGAGCCCCATACATGATAAACATGATAGAAATGGAGGAGGTAGAAAAACAAATTGAAGATCTGTTGCAAAAAGGCGTGATTCGACCAAGCAGTTCTCCATTTGCAGCACCTATATTATTGGTCAAGAAGAAGGATGGATCATATCGTATGTGTATAGATTACTGTGCTTTGAATAAACTTACGATTAAGAACCGGTATTCGATTCCAAGAGTGGATGATTTATTGGATATGCTTAAAGGTGCTAAAGTTTTTAGCAAATTGGATTTGAAACTGGTTATCATCAACTTTGTATGAAAGCTGGGGATGAACATAAGACTGCTTTTCGCACTCTCACTGGACATTATGAGTTTTTGGTCATGCCTTTTGGCCTAACTAATGCTCCAGCCACTTTTAGTAGGCTAATGAGAAGGGTTTTGCGACCCTACTTGGGAAAATTTGTCATAGTCTTCTTTGACGACATTTTAGTTTTCAGCTAGAATGAGGAAGAGCATAAGGATCACCTTGCTAAGGTGATGGAGCTCCTAAGGAAGGATCGATTGTTCCTAAATACCAAGAAGAGTGAGTTCTTCAAGACAGAAATAGAGTATTTGGGACACATTGTGTCTGTCGAGGGAATTGGGGTTGACCCTAAAAAGGTCAAGGCCATAATTGAATGGCCAATACCCAAAAATATACATGAGCTGAGATCCTTCCTAAGGATGTGTAGTTATTATTGCAGATTCATTAAGAATTTTGCACGTCTTGCTTCTCCACTAACAGATTTGTTGAAGAAGCATTTCTTGTATGAGTGGGGAGAGGTTCACCAAGTAGCTTTTGAGGAGCTTAAGAGAACATTGGTCACTGCACCAGTGTTAACACTTCTGGACATGGACACAAAGAGTTCTTTGTTGTATGTACGGATGCGAGTGGTACTTCGATTGGGGCAGTGTTGATGCAAGGAGGGCATCCCATTGCTTATGAGAGTAGAAAACTTCAAGGGGCTGAATTGAAATATATCACGTATGAGAAGGAGTTATTGGCAGTCATTCATGCTTTAAAGTTATGGAAGCATTATTTATATGGTTCTGCTTTCAAGATTAAGACTGACCATCAAAGTATCAAGCACTTGTTTTCTTAACCCATTGTTTCTTCAAGACAAATCAAATGGGTTGAATATATTCAATCCTTTGGGCAACCAAATATTGAATATCAGCCAGGAAAGGAGAATTTAGTAGCTGATGCTTTGAGTAGACGGCCCCAAGTTAATCACATTTCTGTGATTAAGGAGAAATCATTAGGAGCAATGGTTGAAGCTTATCCTTTAGATGAGGACTTCGCTGACATTTATGGGAAGATTCAACGTAATGAGGTCGGAGGTTTAGAGGCTTATTCCATTGCGGATGGATACTTATTTTTGGGACGTGCCATATGTGTATCCAAAACATTTCGGTATCTAGTCATGAGTGAGTTACATGCGAGTCCATATTCTGGACATAGAGGCATTAGAGGGACCATTGACAATATTGAGAGATACTTCCATTGGCCTAAACTTCGCAAAGAAGTTTCGACCTTTGTTCAACAATGTGACGTATGTCAGCGCATTAAATCTGACACAAGTAAGACTGCTGGTCTTTTGCAGCCTTTGCCTATTCCCTCGGAAAGGTGGGAACACATTACAATGGATTTTGTGTCAGGTTTCCCCAAGGTTGGTCAGTTTGAGCAGATTTTCACTGTTATAGATAGGCTGAGTAAACAAGCTCATTTTATTCCCTGTAAAAAGGAGTTGTTTGCTCCTGAAACAGCAAAGTTATTCATTAGGGAAATCTTTAGGTTACATGGGTTACCAAAATCTATTGTATCCGATAATGATGGCCGTTTCATTAGCAACTTTTGGACAGCCCTATTAGAGAATCTCAGAACCAAACTGAATTTACTACAGCCTTCCATCCTCAAGGAGATGGACAAAGTGAGAATGCCAATCAAACCATAATTACTTTACTTCGAGCTTATGTCCATGACCTACCTAG
Source organism: Dipteris shenzhenensis (assembly GCF_047967505.1). Lineage (NCBI taxonomy): Eukaryota > Viridiplantae > Streptophyta > Polypodiopsida > Gleicheniales > Dipteridaceae > Dipteris > Dipteris shenzhenensis. The sequence goes on along the minus strand of NC_141610.1, from coordinate 35,080,734 downwards.
AAGGTGGCCAGAGTTCTTACCCATGTTAGAGTTTGCTTATAATAACACTGTACATACTTCCACCAAGAAAGCCCCATTTGAAATCATCTATGGGCAATGTTTACCCACTCCAATAACACACTTGGGGGAGCGAATCTTTGTTGCTGACCAGTTTGCTGAGGATATGTCACAGGTGATTGAGCAAGTAAAAGAACATATTAAGAAGGCCCAAGTTCAACAATCCAAGGCAGCCAATAAAAAAAGAAAAGAAGTTTATTACAAGAGGATGATTGGGTTTTACTGAAGATTGATAAATGAAGAATCAAGTCAGTGAGAGGAAGTACCAAACATGTCAAGTTAGCACCGAAGTTTTATGGTCCATTTCAGATTTCAGCAGCTTTATATCCAGAAGAAGGATCCAGAGCGTATGAGCTGAAATTACCAGCCCACTGGCATATGAAGAATATCTTTCATATGAGCAATCTGAAGAGATACCATGGTGATACTTATGCGTTTTTGGATACTCAGCATCAAGAAGAACCTGAACTTGAAGATGGGACTGAAGTTCTTACTCTGGAACAGATCGTGTACCATAAAGAGAAGAGTACTCGTGGAAAGAAGAGATATATGTATTTAGTGAAGTTTAAAAACCAGCCAGCTAGTGATGCACAATGGATGGAAGAAGAGTTCTTTAGAGATTTTCCACAGATACTCGCAGATTATAAAGAGGCCATGCAATTGCACAAGTAACAAGAGAAAGTGCACGTAAGAGGAAGAGACAAGTAATAATCTAGAAGAGGACTTCTGCTCATTCAAGCAGGAGGGAGTGTCATGACAAGAGAAATGATTATTTAGTTAATTAATAGTCATTAGAACCTTATTATTGTTAGGCGCCAATTTGATGGTGTGGTTATATGTTTGTATTTATGATCAATCAAGCGGTGTAAATAGTACCGCCAAAACTATGTAACATTGGCCAATGATTAGTAATAAAGATGTGCACACACGTGTCTAGGTCCTAGGGGCAATAGGAAAGGGAAAGGGTGCATTAGAGTGCATTGAATGGTAGGTGCATGGGTCATAGGATAAGGGTAGGTGTAAATGGGAAGATGGAACTTGAGTGATCTCAAGGGACATTAATGAAAGGGTATCACCCTTTCATTGTGAATCTCACATAGCATTCTCTCTACCACATTGCATTCATCCGCCATCTCTCTCCCACCTTGCATGTAGGTCGAAATAGAAACAAGTACTCTCATGGGCGCTCTTCCTCATTGGAGGGCCAATTGGCATTCAAATTCTGCATGCATTGCACACATTTGCATTGTGACATGAAGTTGGGGGTAATAAACTTCACGCACCTCTTCACTTCCTGCAGCATTCGAACTGACTGCCAAAGATACTTATCATTGAGAATGAGACATTAGAAAGAAGCTTTTATGCCAAGATACCATACCATACTTTCCTCCCTTAGATGAGAATGAAGATGGTAACATCCCAAGTGATGTTGTAGTCAAGCATAGGGAGAAGGAAAGGATCAGCAGAGGCCATAATCTCAGCGAGCCGGTCTGCACCAAAGAGAAGAGCGATACGTTGTTGAAAGAAGATCTTGCGGCTCAACATGACATGAACTGATATATATCGAGGAGTTTGAAGGGGCTGATTAGGTCGGATGGGTAGATTCCGAGGAAACATTGCACCTCCTTCATAGACACCTTTATACTTAGCTCAAAACACTCTACAAACTGTCATTAGACACAGAGGCCTATAACTTTCAGTAGAGACATGATATCAAAGATTCAAGTACACAAAGAGATGCGCCCTGAGATGGGCTTCGTGCTGATATAAGTTTCATTGAAAACAGACAGACGATTGAAGAGATATGGACAGTTTACTGGAAGGGGGTAAAAACTATCATGAAAACAGACTATCAAACACAGAGACTCATAACTTTTTGCAGCAGCATCTGATTCAAGATCTGATTATATAGGAACATGCGCCTTGAAGAGAGCTTCGCGTTGATATAAATTTCATTACAATCGGACTATCGAGCAGAAAGTTATGAGCAAAACACTAACAGGGGGTCAAACTGTCATGAAACTAACTTCCACCCAGGCTAATTTTGCCTGAGCAGGATGCTCCCTCAAGACTCCACCTTCATCAACGATCCACCCCTCATAGATTTCGCTTAGAAGAGGGGAAGAAGTTTGCATAGTGGCTCGGGAAACAAATGGACCATGTGTGCACAGTGAGCAGCCGAATAGAAAGAACTTTTAAGGCTTTGAAAGAAAGAAAAGGGAAGAGACACTCAAGAGAGAGAGAACCTGAAGTGACCGTCATTACAAATTTTGTGAGAATCCACCTCAACACTACAAACACAAGGGAGAAGAAGAGGTTTCATACATACAAGAGGGAGCGGAAGCTCCAAGACTACTCATAGAGAGAATAAACTAGAGAGAGAAGGACTCAAGAGTCTACATAAGAGAATATCTACAAGAGGAAGAGAAGGCTCATGGAAGAGGCTTGGGGAGACTAGAACTACAGCAACATAAGGCCTAATGGTGGAAGAGACTCTGATGAACAAGGGAGAGGAGGGCTCCTTTTATAGAGATTTTGTTACCCTCCTTCACCCATTTACAATTGCTGCCTGTAGATTCCTTCTCCCATCAATCACATAAGCACGTATGTCACCATCCATGTCCTTTTTGGCTACTCTTGCCATGTGTCCCATCAAAAGATGCTCAAGACTCTTAAAATATTGAGAAAGTCAAAAGTCTCCCCACATGGAGCCCATAGGGACCCTCTCTTTTCCACATGTCCACATCCTCCTTATTCCACATAGAAGTTCTAGAAGGATTCCTCTTGACTTCACACTCCTCCACATGCCTTCCACACGCTTGGCATGTGGCCTCTCTTATATTATTGGAACACATGGACATGAGCCCACCTCTTACGCTTGGCATGTGGCCTCTCTTATATTATTGGATCACATGGACATGAGCCCACCTCTTTATATGACTCACTCTTCCTATTTTCTAAAAACTCATAATATCCCATACACAAATAACTCTCACCCCATACCAAGGTATTTATAATTCATACCTATGGTATTTACAATGAGCCATTCCACTCATCCTCTCAATCCCATACAATATCATAGAAAATAGAAATAAGTGAGAGCCGCTAGGCTATCACTTGATACTCAAACCCTTATCAAACATAGAGAAAAACAATATCAATGCCAAGTTAAAAATATCAATTTTTGGCGTCACATCTTTCCCCCCCCAGCAGATCCTCTCTAGTACAGAGAGGGTCTGCTGGCCCTCAAGGTGGTCGAGCATAGAAGAATTTAAGACGATACTCATTGGTGCATCTGGGTATCACCATGCCATCAACATCCTGAAGCTGATAGGTTCTATTCGTGACATTCATATACATCCTTATGGAGGCGTGGCCAAAAGTAACCAATCTCTGCATCTGTTGGTGGTGTATCCCTTTCATCTTTAATGTTCTCCTTACATTTCTTTTCTTCTCCTAGATCCTCCCGCCCTGTGAGCAACTCTGCCATAGTGGACCTAGTGGTATTTTCAGTGACAAAAGAGAAAGAGAACTCTTGAAGCTTTGACAACCATTTTGCAAATCTCCCTCCAGGATTAGGCTTGCGAACTAGATATGCTAATACAGACTGAGAGGTAAGGAAAAAAAATGGTCGAGGTAATAAATAGGAGCGAAACTTTCTGACGGAAAACACCAAAGAGAGAGCTTGCTGCTCCATTTCTTCATACCTTGTTTCCACATCTGTAAGCTGTCGGCTGGCATAATAGATGGGTTGCATTCTACCTGCCTCTCCTTTTTGTAGCAATACAGCACCAACTGAATGCAAAGATACACTTGGATTTACATAAAAGTCTTGAGACCAATCAGGGGGCTTCAATATTGGGCCCTTACTCATGGCCTCCTTAAGTAGCTGGAAAGAATCTTGTTGCTCCACACCCCATTGGAAAGAAACTCCTTTTCTTGTCAACAAGTTCATGGGATGCACTATCTCTGTGAAATCATCAGAAAAGCATTGATAATACTTGCTCTTTCCTAGAATTCTGCGAACACCAGTGACACTCTCAGGACTTGGCAATGCCATGATTGCTTGAACCTTGTCAGGATCCATTTGCAAGCCTTCTTGAGACACAATATGCCCCAACAAGACTACTTTTGTTTGAGCCAAATGACACTTGCTAGGATTTAGATACCCTTTTGCTTCATCAATCCTAGCTAAGGCCATCTTTAACTTTTCTATGTGATCTATGCGCCGAGAATAAATGCAAAAATCATCCAAAAACACGCGTATGAACTTTCCCAAGTAAGGCTTTTGGACTTGACTGATGAACCTTTGAAAAGTAGCTGGTGCATTGGTCAACCCAAAAGGCATCACTCTGTAAGCAAAAACTCCCCAAGGTGTGACGAATGATGTTTTCTTTTGATCTTCCTCCCGAATACGAATTTGAAAGTATCCAGAATACCCATCACATTCAGAATACATCTCATGCCCTGCTACTTGGTCTAGTATTTCATCTTGGAATGGCAAAGGAAAATGATCCCTCTTAGTGCATGCATTCAAAGGACGAAAGTCCACACAGACTCGCCACTTATTTCCTTTCTTTGGTGTGACAACTACAGGAGATATCCATTCTGAATCATCAACACGAAAGATGAATCCTGCCTCAAGTAGTTGTGTTACCTCTTTCTTTAGTGCCTCAGCTTGGATCACCCCCAATCGCCTTAAGCGTTGCACAACTGGCTTGCTTTCTGGCTTCAACTCAATCTTGTGCTCCACAAGAGAGACTGGTCGAACCTGTGAATAGCTTGTTGCAAAGAGACATGGAAAATCATCTAGCATATCCAAGTACTGGAGCTTCTCACTACCTGATAGAGAATCACCAAGAAGCTCTTCATTGCGTTGGCGTCGTTTAGTGTGCTCCACATCCTCCACATGAAGTGTCTCTACAGGATCTTCTTGCACCACCACCTTGTTCCTTCCTGACTCATCTCGATCAGCACCAAGACAAAGACCAAAGGCCACTCCTTCCACCTCACCCTCTGAGTTGGACTCCTCGGAGCTACACCCTGTCTCTTCTTCTTCATCGGTTAAGTCAGAGCTTGAACTCTCTGATGTTGAAGACTCCTCCTTGACAACTTCCTTTTTGCGGCTTCTGATGTTGTAGCGCACCTTCTTATCATTTCCCTGCAAAATCAATTCTCCAGTATCCCACTTTTGAACAGCCTTCACCTTGCGTAGCCAAGGCCTTCCCAAAATCAATGGATAGGCACGTGCATCTGGCTTGGTAGGGATCACCTAAAAAGTAGTCGGCACAGAAATTCCACATACATCCACTTCTAGATTCTTCACAACTCCCAAGGTCTTAACCCTAGTGTTGTCAGCCAATTTGATGCGATAAGGAGAGGTAGTACTAGAGTATTTTAAATCAGCATCAATCATGGTCTTCTTACTCATGACATTAATCGATGCATTTCCATCAATGTACACATTAGAAATCACTTGACCATCAATGATCACATCAACCATAGGTACATCATCACCAACATCTATATCTAGCTTTTGAACAACAGGAATGGCACTTTTCTTCTTTTTCTTCTTTGACACTCTTGTGCTTGCTAGTTTTCCCCATTGCTTCCGTAGTTTTGGAGACAAAGCAAGTAATTGACCAAAGGTGATATGAGCTTGCTTTTCTTTAAGGTCGGACAACAAGTCATAGCTTCCAATTCCTTGTCCTAAAGGAAAGTCTGACTGGCTAATTCTCCTTCTAGATGCCTTCTTTTTCTTACGACGGTGTTCCTCTTCCTGATGTTTCTCATCTACTTCTTCCTTGCTTTCTTCTTCTTCTTTTGGTTTACCACGCTCCCGTTTAGCCATCATTACCTCTCTTTCCTCATCCCCTGAAGAAGCTTCTAACAAGGATACTTGTTTTTCTTCTTTCTTTCTCAATCTAGGACACTCGGGGCGATAGTGACCTTTTTCATTACATTCATAGCAAGTGACCCCACTCCTATCTCGAGGCCTATCTTCACTCTTTGGTGCTCTAGGTTGTCGTGCATTAAGCAAATGCAATTTCAAATCAGCAAACTCTGCCATCAATTGGGAGATATTATGATCTAACTCAGAGGACTTTGGTACCTGAGGAGTGACCATTACTTCCACCTTAGAAGTTGAAGTTGTTGAAGACACAAAAGAGGATTCGATCTTTAGAGAAGCTTCTTTCTTGGTGGCAATGCGAAGCGCCTCCACGTATGTTGTTGGATCTTTACTCATTACCTTTGAACGAAGACGAGGCTCCAAAGCCATAACAAATTTGCTCATCTTTAAGTGCTCCATCCCTGAGAGACTTTGAGGGGTCGATGATGCCAGATGCCACAGCTCGCAAAGCTGCCCTTTCATACTTTGTCCATAAAGTTTCATATCGGATTGCCAATGCAGAGACCTTGACAGAACCGGTCCAACTGCAACATCAAAGCATTTGGCGACTCCACTGCCCCAAATCTCTGCTTCATTGCTGCCACCACTTGGTCCCAGTCCTCCTTGGTAGAGTCCGGTAAGGTCTCATGCCAACTCAAGGCTACACCTTCAAGAAAATCAGGCAAAATCTCCGCCCGATCCTTCATGGACCATCCAGAAAGCCGGCATCCTCGAACAAAATCCCGAAGATAAGACTCCGGGTCTTCCCCTTGGGTCCCTCGAAACACTGGAATCTTCACCATGATGAAACACAAAAAGGAAACACCAAGATCTAAATAATATCCCAAACAAGATCCGAACAAGATCCCACAGAGCCTTAGTATACCAAGACCAACTTATTATGCATAACCACTTGTTGAAAACCCTCCATAATGTGATCCTCAACAAAATCTTAAAAAATAAGTGACCAACCAGCACCATGAAAACATTGTGTATACATGCATTCTAGAATAACCCTTCTCACAATAGGAAGTGCACATAAAAGCTTCAAGATATTGTAATCTTTATCATTTGCATAGCAAAAGAAGTTGAAAGCATTGAGAATCACCACTCCATTGTTATAGTCAAAAACCACCCAAAGACTCAACTCTTCTTCACACCAAGCTGCCAGTGCATGGAACAATCCTCAATCTATCATTGTGCCTGCTGCCGGCGTTGTCAATTCACCAACATATTCAACAATGCAAACATAAAGGATATGATCATGGTGACTGTGCGAATAGCTTGAGCATCACCTTCACAATCTTCAAGTTCTCTTAAACGGGTTGCAATCTCTTCTAACGGAGTTCTTCCAGGCATCTTCTTTATCTCATACAAACACATGCCTCTTCTAGGCATAACATGCAATCAAGTACACCCGAGACCGTTTAGTAAGGTGGGATGAATCCAATACCAAACGTACCCGGCGTCTCCACCAAAAGATGTGACATGAAGTTGGGGGTAATAAACTTCACGCACCTCTTCACTTCCTGCAGCATTCGAACTGACTGCCAAAGATACTTATCATTGAGAATGAGACATTAGAAAGAAGCTTTTATGCCAAGATACCATACCATACTTTCCTCCCTTAGATGAGAATGAAGATGGTAACATCCCAAGTGATGTTGTAGTCAAGCATAGGGAGAAGGAAAGGATCAGCAGAGGCCATAATCTCAGCGAGCCGGTCTGCACCAAAGAGAAGAGCGATACGTTGTTGAAAGAAGATCTTGCGGCTCAACATGACATGAACTGATATATATCGAGGAGTTTGAAGGGGCTGATTAGGTCGGATGGGTAGATTCCGAGGAAACATTGCACCTCCTTCATAGACACCTTTATACTTAGCTCAAAACACTCTACAAACTGTCATTAGACACAGAGGCCTATAACTTTCAGTAGAGACATGATATCAAAGATTCAAGTACACAAAGAGATGCGCCCTGAGATGGGCTTCGTGCTGATATAAGTTTCATTGAAAACAGACAGACGGTTGAAGAGATATGGACAGTTTACTGGAAGGGGGTAAAAACTGTCATGAAAACAGACTATCAAACACAGAGACTCATAACTTTTTGCAGCAGCATCTGATTCAAGATCTGATTATATAGGAACATGCGCCTTGAAGAGAGCTTCGCGTTGATATAAATTTCATTACAATCGGACTATCGAGCAGAAAGTTATGAGCAAAACACTAACAGGGGGTCAAACTGTCATGAAACTAACTTCCACCCAGGCTAATTTCGCCCGAGCAGGATGCTCCCTCAAGACTCCACCTTCATCAACGATCCACCCTTCATAGATTTCGCCTAGAAGAGGGGAAGAAGTTTGCATAGTGGCTCGGGAAACAAATGGACCATGTGTGCACAGTGAGCAGCCGAATAGAAAGAACTTTTAAGGCTTTGAAAGAAAGAAAAGGGAAGAGACACTCAAGAGAGAGAGAACCTGAAGTGACCGTCATTACAAATAGAGTGAGAATCCACCTTAACACTACAAACACAAGGGAGAAGAAGAGGTTTCATACATACAAGAGGGAGCGGAAGCTCCAAGACTACTCATAGAGAGAGAATAAACTAGAGAGAGAAGGACTCAAGAGTCTACATAAGAGAAGGCTCATGGAAGAGGCTTGGGGAGACTAGAACTACAGCAACATAAGGCCTAATGGTGGAAGAGACTCTGATGAACAAGGGAGAGGAGGGCTCCTTTTATAGAGATTTTGTTACCCTCCTTCACCCATTTACAATTGCTGCCTGTAGATTTATGCATAAGAGGAAAAAAGAGAAAGCATATGCTTATGCTTGTGCATGAGTAAGCATGAGCATAGGCAAAGGCATAAAATATTGAGAAAGTCAAGAGTTTCCCCACATGGAGCCCATAGGGACCCTCTCTTTTCCACATGTCTACATCCTCCTTATTCCACATAGGAGTTCTAGAAGGATTCCTCTTGACTTCACACTCCTCCACATGCCTTCCACACACTTGGCATGTGGCCTCTCTTATATTATTGGAACACATGGACATGAGCCCACCTCTTTATATGACTCACTCTTCCTATTTTCTAAAAACTTATAATATCCCATACACAAATAACTCTCACCCCATACCAAGGTATTTATAATTCATACCTATGGTATTTACAATGAGCCATTCCACTCATCCTCTCAATCCCATACAATATCATAGAAAATAGAAATAAGTGAGAGCCGCTAGGCTATCACTTGATACTCAAACCCTTATCAAACATAGAGAAAAACAATATCAATGCCAAGTTAAAAATATCAATTTTTGGCGTCACAGCATTTTCACAGAATCCTTATTTTGCTGGCATGGAATACAGCTCTTGACATAATGTATGCAATCCTTAACCTTTTACAGGTCTTTGAGTCCAATATACGTACCAGAGGTGATGACTGTAAATCTAATACCAACTGTTTGAAGACTGAAGAAGGTGCTTATGTTCTCTAGCAAGAATCTGGATATTCTAAGCTGGAAGAATTTCTAATAGTTTGGAAGACCCCTTGGTCACCCATAGTCTCAGTTGGACCCAAAATCTGCAAAAGTTGAAAAGTGCAGTACACCCACAAGAGCACATCTTAGATAGGTCATCAACCACAATTTTCTGAACTAAACTGAACAACTAGGCCTCTACCAAGGTGTAAACCAAGAGTAAAGGGCAGCAGCTAGAACAGAGAGCAAGCCGCTTACCTTTCACCATTGCCAAAAAGGAGCTCTTTTGAAGAGATCCCAGCCAACAGCAGAGAGAGAGAGAGAGAGAGAGAGAGAGAATCCATGTTAGGATAAGTGATCTCAGAGAGAGAAAGAGAGAATCCATGTGAGGATAAGTGATCTCAGAAATATGCAATGAACAGAATGTTATTTCCAAGATGGTGGTACAACGAGCTCCTTGGGCAATTGTTAGGTGCAAACCGGGACAAGAAAACATCTATAGCTATGGGATGATTGCATAAGTGCCGTGTGGAATCCTAACGTTCGACTGGAACTAGTATATGGGGTAAAGCCACAAGGACGTCCCACGTTAAGCTACAGTAAAAGCCCTATATCTACTAGCTGTAGTGTTCATGGTTACATGGTTGAACACCCTAGAGCTATCTACAAAGAAGCCAACTAGCTATATAGAAAGATTACGGTTGTTTCATTCAGAAGGTTGTGAATCCCGATAGAAATTTTTTATTTGAATGAAACCCTTGCTGCTAGCTTGTTTCACAACCAGCTATGAGGCTCTTCTAGCTTGATGCACCCAGCAGCAAACCCCCCCCCCCCCCCTTCCGGTCTTTTTTAAAAAAGGAGGCCATTTGGTCTCATTTTGCTTATCACACTGAAGCCTCTTCAATGCACACAGAAAGAGAGAGGAAGTTAGAGAATCTCAACATGTACTACTAGCTCAAAACAATGGCTCTGATATCATGTTAGAGAAATCACACAATTTGAAATGTATTGTGTATGGTGTAAGCAACTGGAGCATCTCAAGACCAAAGGGAACATTGTGATCCAATTTCAGAGAATGTGTGCACAACTCAGCACAAAATCTGGAGTAAATAGAGAGATGCGTCACCATGCAGCAGTGTGCTGCCCTGGATGCTCTGTGGTGAGTACAAGCTCTGCTCCTAACTCTGGCCTTGGCACGCCTTAGGTTGCTTGCTCCTCAGTAAGCTCCGATGACCTTCTGTATGTGCAAGCTCTTCATGCTGTTGCTCCAACATGTTTGTGCTCTCGTGCTGTAGGTTTACACCCGGTGGTACCCAAAATGGACGAGGGCTGCTGCACAAGTGAACTACAGTGGATGCCCCCAAGGGGTACAAGGCCCTTCTGGATCAACCAGCTGTGGCCTATCAGCCTCCCTATTTCCAGCCTGATCCCTATTGTCAACCTGCTTGCTGCTGACCTTATGCTGACTAGCCTCTGTGGGTCCTGTCCAGCTGCCGACCTGCTGCTGCAGCCGACCTGGGCCAGGCCTTTTTGCTGTTGCTTGTGCTGGCCTTTGCTGAGCCCTTTGGCCTTATGTATGGGCCCATGGCTGGCTTGTTGCCAGCCTCACAGCCAGCCCTAAATGTGAGCTGACAGTCAGCTAATAATGCTGACAAGGGTGGCCCATGGCTTCCCTAAATTTAATCCAAGAAGGATCTGGTTGCTGCTGCCCATGCAGCAGCCTCTGTGGATGCTTCTTTTCTCCCATATCTGCCTATGTGGCATCCTCTCATCCTATGCAGGATTCTCTTCTCATATTGGGGTTATAGGTGGGGCATTGGATCATCTATATCAACAGAGGGAAAGGACATCTAGGCAGCCTTATCTTTGTTGTATCCATCTTCTTGGCTGAGGTTTAGTCCAGCACCTCGGCCATCTAAATTTGAAATAAACAAATAAAAAATGATCAAAAAATAATGAGAGTTGTTTCCTTGTATTTGTGTTGGTGTAAATTCTGATTTTTAGCGGGGGAACCAAATGCTATAAGAAGCATCCCCTCAAACACATCATTTGAAGAGGCCGGAATCTGAAATTCAGCATTTGTATGTGCAGAATTTTCAGAGAATATATCTCTACTGACAAAAATCTTGCGTGTAGCAGGATTGTAGAGACGATAGCCTTTGCTTTGTGAACTATATCCCACAAAAATGCATTTTAGTGCCTTATCTGACAACTTGTGTCTGAACTCCACAGGCACGTGGGCATATGCAACACAACCAAAAACTCTGAAGTGGTCCACTGAAGGCTTTCTCCCATGCCATGCCTCATAGGGAGTGATTGTCTTCAAAGCCTTTGTAGGAGCCCGATTTAAAATATAGTTTGCACACATGAGGCCTTTCAGCCAAAACCTGTGAGGCAACTTCTTACTTGTGAGCATGCATCTATCCATTTCCATGGTGGTGCGATGCTTCTGCTCAGCTTTGCCATTCTGTTGAGGTGTAAGTCTCACTGTAAGCTGATGCACAATACCTTTTTCTTTCAGAAATGTCTCAAATTCATGAGACATGTACTTCCCCCCTCGATCTGTGCGAAGTGTCTGCACCTTGAGTCTTGTCTCATTTTCAACCATAGCCACAAAGTGTTCGAAATGCATAAACACTTCTGATTTTGCCTTGAGACCATAAACCCAAGTGTAGTTGGCAAAGTCATCTATGAATGTAACAAAATAGAGATAACCCCCAAAAGTAGTTGTCCTCATGGGACCACAGACATCACTGTGAATAAGCTGCAATTTTCTTGTAGCTTTCACTGCACCATCCTTCTTGAAGGGAAGCCTATGCATTTTGCCAAGAATGCAACCTTCACATGTATGAGGAGGAGGGGACTCCAAAGGAGGTAATGCATCAACCATATTATGCCTCTGAAGTGTCATTAAGTTGCCATAGCTCATGTGCCCATACCTGGCATGCCACAACTCCGCATTGTGCATTGCAGCAGTGGGAGTGCTAACTGATAATGCAAGTTGGGATCTTTTTTCATATAAATCAAGCTGAAAAAGACCCCGATACAAAGTGCCAGACAATCTCAAAGCATATTCATTTTCTTTGTCTCTGATTGCACACTTGTCATCATCAAAAACAACCTGAAATCCTCCTTGATTGAGTGAGGACACTGAAAGTAAATTTTTCTTTATACCTGGCACATAGAGTACATCTGAAATTTTGAAATCTTTGCCATCAGTGGATGTGAGAATAATATCTCCAACTCCACATGCTGAATGAGAAGAATTATTTGCACATGTGACTTTCTTCTCGGTGGGTGAAGAATGCAAAGTTACAAACAGATTTTTCTTGGAAGTGATGTGCTTTGAAGCACCACTATCAAAATACCAAGTATGTAGTGTCTCATCAACACGAAAGAGCATTCATCCTTTGAAGGATCGTAACTGCAAGTCAAAAAAGCATATGGGTCATCATCATTAGTGGCTGTAGTATCTGAACTACCCACTGAAAAATCTGAAGTGCAAGTCAAAAAGGCATAGTGCTCTTCAACCAAGTTGGCTGCAACATATCCTCCATCATGGCAATGTGGACCTGATGCATCTGATACAGCCATATCGGAATCCCTTTTCTTTTCTTTGCCTATGCGCTTCTTGCACTCTCCAATATAATGACCTGGCTTTCTGCTGTAATGACAGATGCCCTTCTTTTTGTGCTTGTTTGTATCACCCTGTGCCTTATAAGAAGGCTGTCCAGAATCAGCTTTATGCTGATGTGTGGGCTGATGGGCATGTGGCTTATGCTGCCCTTTACCCTTGGGCTTGAACTTAGAGAGCATAGCATGCTCGCCAGCCCGGGTTGCCATGTTTTTGCGTGTTTGTTCCTCCTGCAACAGAAGTCCTACCAACTCATGAAAGGAGAAAGGATTGCTGCCCCCCCTCAATGACAAATTCAGCGAGGTGTGGAAACCAAGACAGGACTCAGGAAGAGAGTTCAGAGTGGTGGAGATCATCTCCAAATCCGGAATGACTTCATCAATGTTCAGCAATTGTTCCCTGAGATCCTTCGTGAGGTGAGAATTCATGGAATCTCCCTCCTCCATATGTGTATGGGAAAGTTCTCACTTCAGAAAGGAAACTCTGGCATCGTTTCTTGCTGCAAACATACTCTCCAGTATTACCCAAGCTGCCATAGATGTCTTGCATGACCGAATATGAGGTATAATGAACCTCTTGACAGAAAGAGAAATTACTGAAAGAGCTTGTGCATCTCTAGAGTCCCATCTTTTTTGCTCTGCTGTGGGAGCTCCTGGAGTGGCTGCTCCAATTACCTGTGCTGTATTTGTACCTCTATCCCTGCCTCCAAGTGGAGTGACAGGTATAGGCGTTGTATCTGGTCTTTCTTCATCTCCATTGACATAATCCCAAAGATTTCTGCCAACTAAGATATTGCGAACCATGAAACTCCACAAGGAGTAGTTGGTGCCATCCAACTTACCCTGCTGTGTGAGAACCCTGAACACCTCATTTGAGTTGTTATGTGCCATTTTTGCCAGATAAACTCAGAAATACAGCAAACTGAACAAGTAGAATCCCTTCCTGGGATGTAAGTTGCACAAGTAAATTCTGCAAAGAAGAATATGCCCACAGTGACAAATACTATCACAGCTTGTCAAAGGCTCAAAATGCACGACAATGCTCTACTCAATGCCCAAAAATCTGCAAATAGAATCTGCAAAAGGTGGCAAAAGTGTGCAATTTGACTCGTACTGAGTCCAAAACTGTCTGCAAACTTCCAAAATGCTCTTTTACCTGCAAAATTGCAACCCAAATGCAAAAGCCCAAATTTCTTGTGGGAAATTGCATACAAAAGAGGGCAAATGGTCTAAAAGCCCCAAATGTTGCACAAATTGCACTCTGCCTGCAAAAGCCCCAAATTTCACTGCAAAATTGCAGTGTGATTGCAAAAGCCCCAAATTTTTGCAATTCTCTACAACAAATGCAAAGTCTGTCCACAAATACAGAATGCCCCAAATTCTTGCAAGATCTTAGCTAAACAATGGCTCTCTGCGCAAATGCGTATTAGAAAACACCTTCCAGAGTCCACCTGCAAAGAAAAAATCTGCAGAAAGTACGGGCTCCTCAGATTGTACGGAACTGTCAGTACGAAATCCGTACAATGTACGGACTGTGTACAACGACTTGTATGGACGAAATGTACGGCTGTTGGCGCTGTTGTATGGATGACCAACTGTACGGAGTACGGACGACAGTTGTACGGAAGATACGAAATCTGTACGCGCTGATAGAGGTACGGACGACTTGCAGTTGCCACACGTGCGGCGCAGTTGTACGAAATCTGTACGTCGCGCAGTTGTACAGTGAAGTATGGACGTGCGGTGAAGGTACATCTAATGTACGGGCTGGCGCAGATGTACGGAATGCTGGCGGGCTAGTCGTTTGTACATATACCGTGCGGAATGTACGGAAGCAGACGCAGCTGTACGGACATCGAGAGCTCGTGTGCTTGTACGGCTGTACGGGCCTAACGGTGTTGTACGACACCTCGAAAGCTGAAGCATGAGCTGCTGTACGGAATCAGTCCATATAGATTGTACGGATGGAAGCTGCAAGCAGGTACGGACGGGCATGGAGCTTTGAGCAGGGAGAGCTTGCGGGCAAGGAGCAGGGAGCAGGGTCTTGCTACTTTGATACCAAATGTTAGAAATCAAGAGAGAGAGAGAGCAGGAAGCAAGAGAGCTGAACGTAGTGTTTGCAATAGAAGAAGTGACTATTACAAGAAGTGGGATGGGTTTTGTCTAAGTGACAAAACCTTATCCTTCACTAACCATAGTTAGTGAACTAACTGTGGTTAGGGGGAAAAACCTCTAAATGAGGGAAAAGTGCCCCTTACCTACTTATTACATTACATTGGTCACTGCTGAATTATAGGTAAGGATCAATCGCCAAAAGGAGATAAGTTCAGGGCACTGCGCAATGCCTCAAACTTCTCAGGTGGAAGTGCTTTGGTGAAGATGTCTGCAACATTGTCATGTGTGGAGACATAGATCATACTGATCTCCCTTGCATGCAACTTTTCTCTGACATAATGATAATGAACCTCAATGTGCTTCGTGCGAGCATGAAACACAGGATTCTTTGCAACTGCTATAGCACTTTGACTATCAGTGAGAATTGCAGAAGGACCTTCCAATGAAAGATGAAGATAGCAAATAAGCAGCGTAGCCACACACACTCAATTGTTGCTGCTGTACTCAGCTTCACATGAGGAAGTAGCCACAGTAGATTGTTTCTTACAGAGCCAAGAAATGCAAGCATGTCCCAAAAAGAAACAATTACCACTTGTGGACTGCCTAGTATCATAATCTCTAGCCCAATCCGAGTCACTATAAGCATGCATCTGCAAGTCATCTCCTTGGGAAACATCAAGCCAAAAAACTTTGGGGCTTGCAAGTAACGAATGATGCGTTTTACAGCTTGCCAATGTGCTATCTTTGGGCTGTGCATGTACTTGCTCACCTGTGATGTTGCAAACTGAATATCGGGCCGTGCATTGAACAAATAAATGAGGCATCCAACAGCCTGGCTGTAGAGTGTGGCATCTACTGGTTCACCTGCATAATACATAGTAAGCTTCAGCCCTGGCTCCATGGGAGTGGTTGTGGGCTTGCAATCTTGCATGTTGAACCGATCCAAGAGCTTTTATACATATTTGGATTGAGACATAATAATGCCACATCTCTCTTGTATAAACTGGATTCCCAAAAAAAATATAACATGCCCAGATCTGACATGTCAAATGTAGCTTTCATTCAGCTTTGAAAATTTTTCATGTGACCTTGTGAGCATTGAGCAGCATATCATCTACATAAAGAATGATGACCAAAATATCCCCCCCGTCCTTCTTGATGTAGAGGGCACTTTCAGTTGGACTGTTATGAAGCCCCTTGTTGGTAAGAAAGGCATCAATCTTGGAGTACCATGCACGTGGGGCTTGTTTCAGCCCATACAAAGCTTTATTTAGCTTGCAAACTTTATGTGCAACTAATGAACATTCCAATCAAAATGTGCAGCCATAGCAATAACTGAACTAATAGTGGTCATCCTGGAAGTAGGAGCTAATGTCTCCTCATAATCAATGCCCTTCTTCTGAGCATAGCCTTTTGCAACCTGCCTTTGTACGTGTCAATGGACCCATCTGATTTTCTTTTTACTTTGAAAACCCATGTGGTACCTATGGCATTTTTTCCTGGTTGCAAATCCACAAGATTCGAGGTCTGATTTTTCTCAATGGATTGCAACTCATATGGCATTCATCCAGCGCATGTTGTTCTTAGTTTCTTTAAAAGGATCAGGCTCTTCCTCATCAAGAAGAGTACCTGCATAAGCTGATTCAACAAAAAGAGCCCCCCCTTCGTGCCTTGCTGCACTACGGGTTCTTGCCAGGCAAAGGAGCATCAAGCTTACTCTCTCTGAGAGTGCCTATGGCATTTTTTCCTGGTTGCAAATCCACGAGATTCGAGGTCTGATTTTTCTCAATGGATTGCAACTCATATGGCATTCATCCAGCGCATGTTGTCCTTAGCTTCTTTAAAAGGATTAGGCTCTTCCTCATCAAGAAGAGTGTACCTGCATAAGCTGATTCAACAGAAAGAGTCCCCCCTTTGTGCCTTGCTGCACTACGGGTTGTGCGAGGCAAAGGAGCATCAAGCTTACTCTCCCTGAGAGTTTGGAGCAGCCAATTGGGAACAGATTTGGATGTGGGTATTTCCACTGCCTATGGAGGAACTAAATCAGCCAGTGGCTGAAGCGGGGCATGTGGAACATGAGGAGCTTGCTGTAACTTCTGATTTTCAGTAGGGATGTCAGAAGCAGAACCCAATGGTTATGAATCCCTCAAAAACATCAGCTGATGTAGAAGATGCTGGCACATTAAATTCAGCTTGTGTATGTGATGAATTTTCTGAAAAGATTACATCTCTGTTGACAAAAATCTTGCGTGAAGTAGGATTATAGAGACGGTAACCTTTGCTCTCTGCACTATACCCAACAAAGATGCATTTAAGTGCCTTGTCTGACAGCCTATGTTGAAACTCAATAAGCACATGGGTATATGCAACACATCCAAAGACACAAAGATGTTCCACCGAAGGCTTTCTCCCATGCCAAACTTCATAAGGAGTCTTTGTTTTCAAAGCCTTAGTGGGCGTCTGATTCAAAACATAGTTTGCACACATGAGACTCTCAAGCCAAAACCTATGAGGCAACTTTTTGCTTGTGAGCATGCATCTATCAATCTCCATAAGAGTTCTATTCTTTTTCTTAGCTTTGCCATTTTGTTGGGAGGTAAGCCTCACTATAAGTTGATGTGTGATGCCTTTCTCTTTCAAATAAGCCTTAAATTCATGAGACATATACTCCCCCCCTCTATCTGTGTGTAGAATCTGAACTGTGAGGCTTGTTTCATTCTGCATAGCAGCAGTGGGAGAAGAAACTGCAAGTGCATCATCTGATCTTTTTTCAAAAACATCAAGCTGAAAAAGACCACGAAACAGTGTGCCAGATAGTTTCAAGGCATAATCATCTTCCCTATCTCGGACTGCACACTTGTCATCTTCAAAGACAACCTGAAATCCTCTTTTATTGAGATAGGGCACTGAAAGCAAATTCTTCTTGATTCCAGGTACATAAAACACATCATGAGTCCTGAAGTTTGTGCCCTCTGTGGCTGTAAGTACAATCTCACCAATACCACAAACTGAATAAGAAGAATCATTTGCACAAGACACCCTTTTTTGAGCAGGTGATGGATGCAGAGAATCAAACAAACACTTCTTGGAAGTGATATGTTCCGTGGCACCACTGTACCAATTATTCAATGTCTCACTGACATTGAAAGCACATTAATCCTTAGAAGGATCATAACTGCAAGTTAGAAAAGCATAAGAGTCATCCATAGATGTGGCTGTAATATCTAGAGCAGCCACCTGAAAATCAAGACTGCAAGTAAAAAAAGCATACTCTTCTTCCACTATATTCAACAATTGCTCTCTCAAATCCTGAAGTTTAGTGAGGTGCTTAGACATAGAGTCACCCTCATCCATATGAGTATGAGTCAACTCTCTCTTTAGGAAAGAGCTGTTGGTACGGATTCCGGGTTGTGGCAAGGGATGAGCAGTTTAGAGGCAAGTCCGAGAGCAGAGGAAGGCTCTGATACCAAATGTGAGAAAACAAGAGAGCAAGAGAGCAACCAAACGTCTGAATAGAAGAGATAAGAACAAAGTACAAGCCTAAGGTTTTGTCTTAGTGACAAAACCTTATCCTAACTACTAACTGTGGTTATGAGGTAAAACCTCTAATGAGGGAAAAGTGCCCCTAACCCATTTATTGGTCATACATTGGTCACTACCATGAATTATGGCTATAATTCCAACAACATCTACAGCAGTGGTAAGGCACCAAAACCCACTCCATTTGCTGTACCTTGTGATGAAGACTCTTCGTTAGTGCCATGCACCTTCTTGTAGGCTTAAGTAGCTATTGTGGATGAGTCCTCTTGCTCATCCTCCAGCTCAACAATAGACTCTTTTACGTAGTTGTAGATCTTGACCTCTGTGAGCTTCTTCTAGGAAGGTCCAAAATTGGTGCAGACAGAACTATTGGACTGCCGTTGAAACCTAGAGGGCAGCTTTGTGCTTGGGCACTGATGAGGACATTAGGGTAGCTTTGCTTACCAAGTTATGTTATTGTGGATGAGTCCTCTTGCTCATCCTCCAGCTCAACAATAGACTCTTTTACGTAGTTGTAGATCTTGACCTCTGTGAGCTTCTTCTAGGAAGGTCCAAAATTGGCGCAGACAGAACTATTGGACTGCCGTTGAAACCTAGAGGGCAGCTTTGTGCTTGGGCACTGATGAGGACACTAGCGTAGCTTTGCTTACCAAGTTATGTTATTTTAGTCTTTCTTATTTTCTGATAATTTTGTTTAAAGTCACTTACAAACTCCCTTCCTTCCTTTGTTCTTTGGCTTGTTTTATAAAAACGTTAATTTGTAGGATTGGATATCCTGCGCCAGGCTTGAGGGGTTTTTCCGTTCGGCGCCTGCGGGACAGCTGACTTGTATGGTATTGTTTTCAAGCTTTAATAGAAAGGTCTTTTTTCTGTATTAAAAAAAACCCCAAGCCACACTGCAGTTGCCAAGAACTCGATGTTTTATGCTTGGGCAATGCACATCGAGATTCAGTACCATTCCATTAGGGAGAAGATTGAGGATGAGCATATCAAGCTTGTTTGCTGCCTGATTGCAGAGAACGGCTCTGACAATTTCATAGAGTCTCTTCTCGAAGAGCAGATGGGGCACCTTATTAGTAGAGATGTGGATGGACATGGGCCCACAATTGGTCATTGAGAGGTGGTGTTAGAAAAAGGCAAGGGTCCCTTTGTCTCTCTCTTCCGTCCCGCCGAACCCTGTCTACAAGGCAATGCAGGAAGAGATGATTGCTCTAGTGTGTCCACGGCATTTGCTGGATGTTTGTACCTCACTCTGAGCAAGGTTTTCTAATTCTTTGTCGAAGTATTGACTGAGTTCTTTTGCATAATTTCTCTGCTGTAAATGTCTGCTGGAGTGCTAACAGAAACTTAGTACCAAAACTCTTGTATAAATGGATGGTCATGGGTATGCATATGTATGTGCGAGAGCCTCTCTTTATACTATAGTCCACATGGACCATTTGGTGCTGAGGAGGTTTGTGGGGATGGAGGTCCTGTGATGAAGTTTGGGCTTTTGACCTTGTGGGTGACTGTCATTGAGGTAAAAACTGCATTGTTTGTCTTGTTATTAGAGCATGCAGTTGACAGTATAATGGATTCATTTCGATATATTTGTTAGCAGACATGCAAATTTGACATTGTGAAGTTTTCCAAGTTGTGGCTAGCTGCTATTCTGATAATTCTTCTATCTGTAGCAGTAGCTTGCTTTCCCTCCTAGATGGCAAGGTGCTCTTCTTGTGCTTTTATTGTCAGAGTTTTGAGGTAGTATTGCCAGCAGCCGATCCTCGTATTCCAGGCATTGTTTTTGCTGTAAACCACCTGCTGCTTCCAGTTCACAAGCACAGCTTTTGAAAAGATTATTGTTTCTGTGTTTCCCCAATTGCTTTAGATTTGACCTTATGAACTCAGGCATTGGTTTTACTACGGGTTAATCCTTGGTAACTGCTGAACAAGTCTTGACCAGATTGATAGCTGTAAAGTCTGCAGTATCTAACGAAGATTGGCAATCAAAGTCACACAACCAAGCTTCTGTAAGAAAACAATACAACGTCTGTGCTCAACAGATAACAGGATCTCGTACGCAAGAGAAAAATAGATAGTATGGAGAATCAAAAATTTGATTACTGTAGAACTGATACAATAGATGGCGCTGCCTCCCAGCCGTGCGCTCTTGTGAGAGAAGCTTCGATGGCGTGCTGGAAACAGTAGAGGACGGAGGCTGGATGCTAAGGAATCAGGGTTGCTGTAGCCAGTGATGAAATGGGTTTCACGGGCTTGCTCTTATATAGCCACTTGTCGTAGTCAGCTAGGCTCAATTGGGTGACCGACCCAGTCCGCCCAAAACGGTCGACTGGGGATCGGTCCCGAAATAGGCTACCGACCACACGATAGAATCGGTGCGCAAAATAGAGCAACTAACCTACGGACGCCGTTCGGCCGAGAGCCATCCGGGATCATCTGGGACTCCAAACGGGCCCCGCAACCCGAGAGTGGGCTGCCCCGGGAAATGCTCCGTCTACCCTCAATACGTCAGTCATGGGATGCCTTCCCGGACTTGCATGTAGCCTAGTTGGCAGTGTGCCAACTCCGTCCAGCCATCAGGCCACACATGGCCCCCATCTGGTATCTAAGCCAGGACCTACTGGATAATCGAGCTACTCAAATGCCTTCTCCTCATATGAAGGGCTTACAAGTAGAGTTAGCTGGTTCTTGCGTAGTTACACGAGAGTAGAGCATTGATATCTAATACCCCCCCTCAATGTCCACCCGCAAGTGAACTTACTTTTTCGGCCCAATGCTAAGTCGATGAAGATGCCTCTCCAGTAAGTCTCTTCCAAGAGCCTTCGTGAAGATGTCCGCAGCATTCTCTGTAGTTGGACAGTACACCAAGTCGACCTCTCCATCCATGATGAGCTCGCGTATAAAGTGATATTGAATCTCAATGTGTTTTGTGCGAGCGTGGAACACAGGGTTCTTTGCAATTGCCATGCAACTCTGATTGTCACATGATAACTGCGTAGGCTTGTTCTGCATTGCACCCATGTTCCCTAAAATCCTCCTCAACCACATTGTCTCACAAGAAGCAAAGCATGCTGATTTGTACTTAGCCTCGGTAGAAGAAAGAGCAACTGTGGGTTGCTTCTTGTTGACCCATGACACAGCTCCAGATCCAAGTGAGAAAGAGTAACCTGTCATTGATCTCCTGCTGTCCACGTCTCCTGCTCAATCCGAGTCACAGAATCCGGTCAAGATGTTGCCCTTGGTATAGATGATGCCATAATCAAGTGTGCCTTTAATGTATTTCAGCACCCGCATCCCTGTCCTCCAATGGTTCTCTTGGGGCTTATTGAAAAACATGCTTAGTACACCAGTCGCAAAGCTGATGTTGGCCTCGTGTTGCACAAGTAAATCAAGCTGCCCACAAGCCTTCTGTACTTCGCTTCGTCCACCAGTGGTGATGAATCCTCGTTTGAGAGCTTCACGTCAATCTCCATAGGGGTACCAACTGTCTTGTACTCAGCCATGCCAAATGCCTTCAATATCTCTCCAGCATACTTCAGCTGTGAGATGAAGATCTGTTTTGGCTCTTGCCAAACTAAAATTCCAAAACAGTAATGCATCAGTCCGAGGTCTGTCATTTCAAACTCTCTTCCTAGGAAATTCTTTATCTGCGAGATCTTCTCTTCATGGTTCCCTGTTATGACAAGGTCGTCCACATAAAGGACCACGATCATACACCTGCCTCCTTCTCTGAAGATATACAAATTTGCATCAGATGGGCTCCTCCTGAATCCGTTTTGCAGAAAGTAGGCATCAATCCGCTAGTACCACGCTCGTGGGACCTGTTTCAGCCCGTAAAGTGCCTTCTTCAGTTTACAGACTTTACCTTCTGAACCGGGGATCACAAAACTTGTTGGTTGTTTCACTTATACCTCCTCCTTGAGATCTCCATTCAGAAAGAGGGATTTTATATCCATCTGAAACATGGGCCAACTTCCCTGGGTTGCTAAAGCCAAAACACTGCGAATTGTGGTTAGTCGAGCTGTGGGAGCAAAAGTATCTTGATAATCAAAACCATGTACCTGTGTGAATCCTTTTGTCACGAGCCGAGCCTTGTACTTATCCAACGTGCCGTCGGACTTGTACTTGGTCTTGTACACTCACTTGGTGCCGATTACCTTGCGTTTTGGTGATCGATCCACAAGGTCTCAAGTGTTGTTCTTCATTATGGAGCCATACTCCGACTGCATAGCCTCCATCCACCTATCATCACCCTGTGTCTCTTCAAGACACTTGGGTTCGTCAGCACGGATCACCTCTGTCATCAAAGCATAGTTGATCAAGTGTTCCTGTACCCTCCTTTGCTCCTGTAATCTCTTGGACCAGCGGTGTTCGGATGGTTCCTCCTCAATGGCTGGAGGTTCTCTGTCGTCCAAAAGCTGCTTTACCCACTTCGGGAATGGTCGTTGCCGTTGTGGTTCTGCAGGCTCTTCTTCGTCTTCTTTATCTTGAATCCTCCTAAGTACCATTGGGAGAGTCGGTCTGCTGTTGGTAGTTGTACTGGATGGATATCTTGGTCCTGGTTGTCTGGGAAGGAAGCATCCTCCTCCAATTGATGCAGCTGTTCTGAGAAGACTACATCGCGACTGACTATTACCTTCTTGGTAACAGGGTTATAGAGACGGTAACCCTTCGCCTCTTCACTGTAGCCCAAGAAAATACACTTCCGGCTCCTCGGTTCCCATTTGGTTCTGTTAGCATCAGGGACATCCACAAAACAGTCACATCCAAAAACTCTGAAATGTGCAGATGAAGGTTTCTTATCAGAAAAGGCCTGCAGTGGAGTCATCCTGTTCACAGTCTTCGTGTAGCTACGATTTAGAATGTAAACTGCAGTGTTACATGCTTCAGCCCAGGAAGTCTTTGGCAAATCTTTCCCTTTCATCATACTCTTGCCCATTTCGCAGATGACGCGCATCTTGCGCTCTGCTACTCTATTTTGCTGTGATGTATGTAGTGGGGGTTTCTGCCTCTTAATCCCATGACTTTTGCAATAACTTTCGAATTCAGTTGATGTGAACTCTCCACCTCTGTCTGATCTCAATTTCTTCACATTCCTTCCTGTTTCTTTCTCGACCATTACATGCCATTCCTTGAACTTACTAAAAGCCTCATCTTTAGTCTTCAGGAAGTATATCCATATCCTTCTACTGTAGTCGTCGATCAGCGTCATTAAGTAGTAGGAACCACCTAAAGCTTCCGTCTCCATCTTTTCGCAGAGGTCCGTGTGAACGAGCTCTAGAGGAGCCTTTACCCTGCTGGCCTCTTTAGGAAAGGGCTGTTGATGCTGCTTACCCATCATGCAAGCTGTACATACATCGGCAGATCTGTAATTTTTGGTAGGTCTGCAATCATTCCACTTTTATGCATTTGCTTTAAAGAACTAACTTTTAGATAACCAAACCTCTCATGCCACAACTTAGTGTTCTTCACATTGGCTTGAGCACTGAAAGCTGAGCACCATTCTTATCGAATTGAACTTTGAGGTCTTGATCCGTGATCGCAGAAACGGACAACAAGTTTCTCTTGATATTTGGCACATAAAGAACATCGGACAACTGTTTTACAACTCCATTTGACTTGAAAGCAATCGTACCTTTTCCTTTTGCTGGACATTTTGCATCATTGCCGACTGCTACCAGGATGTCATTTCCTACCGGCTATAGAGAGATATACCAATCCTTCCGATTGGTCATGTGGCGCGATGCATCACTGTCAATAATCCAAGGTTCATCCGCAAGTACATGAACTGCCTTTGTGCAAATCTCCTCAATTGCTACGAACAGCTCTACCGGTATCGCCTGCGTGATGTTGCTGGACTCTTTCTTTACTCCATTCTTCGCATCTGCAATCTTCTTTCGGCACTCATTCTGCTTGTGCTCTGACTTGTTGCAATAGAAGCACTTGATCTTCTTCTTTCTCTTTTTATCATCAGAAGAAGATGGGTTACCAAAGTCCTTACCCTTACCTTTCTTTGATCCAGCTGAGAAAGCCGAATCTTCTCCAGTCCTCGTCTTTTGACGCATCTCCTCCTTCAGAAGCATTGCGTTGAAATCCTCAAAGTTGAGGGGCGGATTTCTGTTCTGCGTATTCAGCACCGTAACAAGACCATCGTACTTTGGTGGGAGAATCCGTATGCACCTTCGTGCTAGATTCTCGCTGGTGATGGTAATGCCAATTGCAGTCATCTGATCGTGCAGATTCTTCACCCTGGTGATAAACTTCTCTGTCGCTTCAGACTCAGATAGTTTCTCGTTCGCGAGTTGAGTCTCCAGATTTTGAGTCCGCGTCTGATTCGTGATCTCGTATTGATTTTTCAAGACCGTCCATGCCTCCTCCGCTGTGGTGACATGTTGAATTAACGCCATGACGGAATGACTTACACTGCAGACAATAGAACACGGCGCATCTACATTTCTTCTTGTCCACGCGAGAATCTCATCCGCAGTTGGTACTATGTGTTGTCTTGCATTGGCTGGATCCGGTCTTGCAATTGGCTTCACGTCCACCCCAGTAGCAGTATCCCAAAGCTCGTATGTGCTTAGGATGGTCTTCATCTTGAACTTCCAGAGTGGATAGTTAGAGCCGTTCAACTTTCCGCTTTCGTCGAACGGTGGGATTCGCAGTCTTGCGAGTTGGGCCATCTCTCACAATCTGCTCGCAAACAGAAACACACTACTAAATCTTCTTGCTAGAGTCTAGGCTCTGATACCATGTAAGAAAACAATACAACGTCTGCGCTCAACAGATAACAGAATCTGGTACGCAAGAGAGAAAAACAGATAGTATGGAGAATAAAAAATTTGATTACTGTAGAATTGATACAATAGATGGCACTGCCTCCCAACCGTGCGCTCCTGTGAGAGAAGCTTCGATGGCGTGCTGGAAACAGTAGAGGACGGAGGCTGGATGCCAAGGAATCAGGGTTGCTGTAGCCAATGATGAAATGGGCTTCACGGGCTTGCTCTTATATAGCCACCAATCGTAGTCGGTTAGGCTCAATTGGGTGACCGACCCAATCCGCCCAAAACGGTCGATTGGGGGTCGGTCCCGAAATAGGCCACCGATCACACGACAGAACCGGTGCGCAAAATAGAGCAACTGACCTACGGACACCGTTCGGCCTAGAGCCATCCGGGATCATCTGGGGCTCCAAACGGGCCCTGCAACCCGAGAGTGGGCTGCCTCGGGAAATGCTTCGTCTACCCTTAATGCTGTCAGTCATGGGATGCCTTCCCGCACTTGCATGTAGCCTAGTTGGCAGTGTGCCAACTCCGTCCAGCCATCAGGCCACACATGGCCCCCATCTGGTGTCCAAACCAGGATCTACCGAATAACCGAGCTACTCAAATGCCTTCTCCTCATATGGGGGGCTTACAAGTAGAGTTAGCTGGTTCCCGCGTAGTTACACGAGAGTGGAGCATTGATATCTAACAGCTTCTTGCAAGTTTATATGCCTTTTCACTTAGGAGTTGCATTGATTTATGCAATTGGGAACCTCATTGTTATGTACGTGTTATATGGATGTATAAGAAACTACCGCTGGAGTTTTGAATTTTATGGGTAACCTTTTGCAGCTGTATTTCAAGGCCACAGATCCCTTCAGTGAACGATGGCAGAGTGCTTGGATTATCACCGCATTTTGGAATATCCTTACCTTTGCATTGCTGTGCGTGATATGTGCCCTTTGGGCCCCGTCTCAGAACTCTACCAGGTGAATCTTGTGTAGTAACAGCACATAACAGTTATAGATGTGTTTACTTTCTTTTGCAATTGCAAACTGTGTAGTGTATGCAAATGATTTATGTTTGAAAACAGGTATGCTTATTCTGATGAGAGTGGAGAGAACTTTGATGATGAGGATGCTGTTCCTTTGAAGTCAAACGTGATTGCAGAACCAGAAAAGGGTACATTGAAGCCGGAGAAAAAGGAAAGAAAGGCTGTCAACACTGATGTTTTTAGCCTAGATGACGATCCTGAGGAGGATAAGAGGGAGTAGGTTTTTTCCGGCATTCTTATTTTGATTGTCGATTCAGTTTCCGATTTGGTCGTATTCCCTTAAAAAGTGTTTATCCCACTTTGGATGGGGACTAGAATATCTCAGAATGCTGATGTGGCCAGCATCACCAAAGATACAAAGTTGGGGAGGTGCTGCAGGAGATTTTTTGGGCAAAGAAAAGGAGGTTGTCTGTTGGGATGTACTCATAAAGAGTTGGTACTTCTGATGTTCACTTCTTGTCATGCTTCAAGCAGGGGTACTGTCAAGTGCTGTCTGAAAAAGTAATACGTTAGGATTCATGACTCTATTGCATTTGTAGAGCAATTTGTCGCAATGCGTACTGATATCATTACCAGGGTGCCTTAACTTTATCCTAGTATTGTAAGAGCATATGGCTAAGACGACATTTTCCATCAAGCTTCATCATTATATTCAACTAAGCTTTTCTTTTTGCTCACTATTGTATTGGTTTGGGATAGTTTGGTTTTCAATTCTGCATTCCGTACAGCAATCTAGTTGATTGAATGAAACTTGGTCCTCTACAAGAGTGTTCTTAAAATGATACCTCGTAATTTCTAGAGTTGTAATTGCCGTCGCGCTTTTTCCACTGTAAGGGAGAGAGGATGTAATGGAAAGCTCTATGTAGTTTTATTAAACATCATGGTTAGCTGCTGC
Organism: Dipteris shenzhenensis; assembly: GCF_047967505.1. NCBI lineage: Eukaryota > Viridiplantae > Streptophyta > Polypodiopsida > Gleicheniales > Dipteridaceae > Dipteris > Dipteris shenzhenensis. The sequence continues at coordinate 35,053,303 of NC_141610.1, read as the reverse complement.
ATTGGTGTGTGTGTCTTCTCTTACTAAGGGAAGGTTGTGGAGTAAGCATGTAATAGAAAGCTTGATGTAATTGGTAGTGGCTATTAAATATTATGATTTAAACAGATGCAGTGGTGTGTGTTTGTGTGTCCTCTTTATGTATGTTACTACTTCTGTTGTTTCTTTTCTTTATCACGAGGCTATGATTATCATGATAATGATGAACTGCTAGACTTTAATAAAAATCATGCTGGTTCAGGTTTTCTCTTTTAATGCTTGTCTAGCAATTGTGGTGTGTTGTAGGATGTATATGACAACGTTAGAGGAGCCCTAGAGTGAGTGTGCAATCAAGGAGCTATTTTTGTAGTACGATCCAGATGTTTTTGTACTTCCATCTTTTTTTAATTTCTAGTCTTGTTTGTGTCCCACACACCCTTCTCTCTCTTAGGATATGACTATGTTGTACTTAGGACTTAGTATTGCCATTTTGCATTTTTTTGCATTCTGCATTGGTGTGGATGCTCGTTTAGTAGCTCCATTACCACAGCTCATTGTATTAAGTTTTTCACAATCTCATAGATCCATCGGTCTTCCGAAGACTTTAATAAACTTTCTTCTCTCTCTCTCTCTCTCTGTCTCTCTCTCTCTGTCTCTCTCTATCCTTTACTGGCCTCTCTTTTTAAACCTGCATTTGTAAAGTAGAAAATATTCTAGCTCTAAGGAGGTTTTTACTTATCGATTACTCATCAATTGAATCAAAATAGATGCAGTTGTAAGTTGCCTTGCTTCAAAACCTGAGTAACAATTGAACTAGCTTTTTAAAAGGTACTGCAAGCAAAGTTAGGACCTAGTAAGGTGAGGCCAACCAAAAGACTTTCTTGCTGCTACAGCAACAAGGAGGAACAATTGTGACAACCCTAGCACTCTTGAAACTTATGATCTACAAGTGAACAAGTGAACACAAGAACACGTCAAATGTGAGGAATTCGAGCAGGTTGCTTAGCACCCAGTCATGACATCTATGGGATGCGATCTCGAATTAGGAGATGTCTCCTTCAAGCCACAAGTTGAGCTATTGGCATGGATCCCCAACTATATCTCGACTAGCTTGGTGTCCCATATCACTAGGTGATGCCTAGAGGCCTTGGGCTACGTGTGCATCCACGACTCAATCCAGGATCAAATCTAGCACTTGGGAATGAGACTTGCTCCCATCGGCTTCCTAAGAATTGAATCTCCGGGCTCCTTATCTATATTGACTCGGACTCAATGTGCAAAAAGTAGTGAAGATCTTTAACTTTTGGAGTAAACATCTAAAAAATTAGTCGAACATCTCATGCAATGCACCACCACCATGCCTTGAGTTCTTGAAGTAGGCTATGAGTGACACCACCACCATGCCTTGAGTTCTTGAAGTAGGTTATGAGTGACACCACCACCATGCCTTGAGTTCTTGAAGTAGGCTAGAGAATATGATGCAAACATGACGAGCATCATTTCAGCAACAAAAAACTTTAAATAAAGCAAGTGCTAAATATTATGATGGTGACAAGATTACCATGTAATGCGTAATGTGCGACTCTCCCCATGCTTTCACCATTAATTGCAGAAACTCTTTCATAATACATCTCATTGATTTGGACTTGGCGAAGCAATTTTATCAATGCATCTACCTTTGTCCATACTTTAGCTCTCAAAGTAGCTACTTAAGGATGAGAATCCTTATTGGTCATGCATTCACACAATGCTTTCTAGTATTCTCAACCCATGCTGCTTTGAGACAATGTATGTTTGTCTTGGTCGAGATTGTGGTTAGATAGGAATCTCCTTGCCTTCACTCCACCCATGGACACTTTGGTAGAAAGATTTTGTGTTGCCCCAGACATCTTCTTATCCTCCTTAAGTTTGACATGTCCTCCATGGAATCCCATCTCTGATAGCAACTTCTCATCTCAGCTTTTGCAATGTACCATGCAAATACTTCTTGCGGAATTAAATTCCAAGCATAAACAAGATCGAGATACGACTTATCCAAGTACACATAGTTCTACGTGTAAACTACATATGTGTACTCTCTAGTGGGATGGGCAAGATGGGATCCCACTTTGGATCCTTCTTGTCACGATTGGGAGCTTGCATTTGGCTGCCAGATAAAACACCATTCTCCCATTGTAATCCAGCCTTTTGCTTATGTTGTGAACACATGCAATAAAGGCATGTGAACCTTGCATTTACCCCTGTATCACAATCATGCAATGACTTGAGGGTTTTCAAATCACCAGCAAGATGCCATTCAACTTGAAATCTTCCATGGTCATCTACTGTTAATGTTTGCCCTTCCTCTTGTCTTCGGATCGTCGATGGGATTCATGTTCTATCTAAAACCCACTTTAATGTCTCATGGCACTCTTTTGGAGTCTCAAATTTTGCAAACCACCATATACCTTTCTCTAATTGCACTGAAAAATCTTGCTCTACTTCCTCATTCCCTTGAACAAAGGCTAAGGCTTTATTCATATGTAGATGCTCACTCTTTCTAACTTGTGTTTTCACAAATTGGGCTTCATCCATTTTGATGACAAATATGAGCTTTCCATTGCATTATATACAACAAAAGAGAGAAATTGTTAGGATAAACATGATATAGGAAATGAACTAAGTAAAGTGCAATGCTGTAATGGATTTCTTCTTACCAGCTTCTCTCATGCCATAGAATTTGATCATTGCTTGTTGCAAATTCTCAACGTCTAAGTAGACATTGTTGAAAGCATTCATCTCAAAGGTTTGCAAACTAGATTTCTTTTTACTCTTCCAAGTCATTGTACCCCTTACGCAATGGTATCCTCTAAGCATTTCTCTTGCACATTGGTTTGTTTCTCACCATGCATGTCTCATAGACCAAGGTGTGGGTAGGGGCACTGTAGACTTCTTATACTTTCCCAAAATAGCAGACTTGAAAATTAAAAAAATAGATGCGTAAGCTTCACGACGTACTCTGGCAGTATCACAAGCTGCAAGCATCTCCTTTGCATAATGTCCTTGAAGTCCTTGAAGTCCTTCATCGCCTCTTCAGCAACTTGCATAAGTAGGTGCTTGTGTCTTGGGTCCCTTAGTATCCCAATGACATAGCTTGACTTCAATAAACTAGCTAGAGCATATGAACAGTCAATATCATCCCCGTCCATTCTTCCCATCACATCTTCCATGAAGTTCCTAAAGAAGAACACAAGCAAAACTTAGTCACAAACAGTGTAGCACAAAAGAGTGTAATTTCATTGGAACATTTGATAACCAACCTTGTAGCCTAGATTCTCCTCGTTCTAGCACCACCAGTGTGTGTCGATGCATCCATGTTATTTAAGTACCTTCTTTTTCTATCCTTCAATCCCAAAGGTGTTTCTTTCATCTTTTGTAGGGGAGGATTAGCAAGCATGGAGGAGGGTAGGGGGGAGGACCAGCAAGTGTGGAGGGTGAGGAGGAGTAGGCATGGAGGAGGAGGGAGGGAGGAGGGAGGAGCAGCAAGGAGGGGGGAGGAGGAGCAAGCATGGAGGAGGAGGGAGGGGGAGGGGAGGAGAAGCAAGCGTGGAGGAGGGAGGGAGGGGCAGGAGGAGGGAGGGGGAGGAGGGAGTGAGGAGGGGGAGGAGGAGGGAGGGGGAGGAGGAGGAGGGAGGAAAGGGGGACGGGGAGGGAGGGAGGGGGGAGGGGGAGGGAGGGAGGGAGGAGAGAGGAGGGAGGGAATTCAAAATTCTAATTTTAAATTTTGAATTTGTTGGTTTCCACCTAGGAGAGTTGTGTAAGAGGTGTAAGAGGAGGTGGGGTCACTTGTGGATTTAACCCAACTACATGAGGGGGGGTTAGGACTTTTTGGGCCCTACCATGGCCCTTTCATTAGGACTAATCCATTTCTTAATCCATTCCTTATGAGGCCCTTTTCAAACCCCATTTCTCCCCTAATGATTGACCATGACGAGATGATGCAAGCACAAGATTGGGTTTACTTCTAGGATCAAAATAGCCAATGCTAGTGCCTTCCAGTGACTATAATCTCGAGGCTTATTGTAACTATTTGAAGGTGTTTGTTAACACCATTACTGAATATAATGAGAGTTTACAAGTGCTTTTTTCCAAATTAGCTTATAAAAATGAATTTGTACATTCCACTATTTAAAATTAATTAAGTATGGCAAAAGATTAGAATGTGCCACCTTAAAATTTAGTTGCTTTTCTTAATGTTAGCCTTCGTTGTTGGGATAAGTATGGTCAAGGGCTTGCTCTATGGTGCATGTGTGCATCTAGGGGAGTTACATGTGTGTGTGTGTGTGTTGTAGAAGCACATCTAGTGCTATGAGATGTCTAGTGTGTGACCTAAGTGATGAAAAAGCCCCCACATGGGAGGTTCCTTTGATTCAGGCCAGTCCCACTGATGTAGGGGCTGATTGCCACTGATATAGGGGAGGTGCCTACACCATCCTCTCTTTCTATAAAATGGAGGACATTCCTTCATTCTAATACATGGAATTTGTCTCACTTAAGCTCTCTCTCTTTGTGTCATGATGCATCTCTTCTACCCCACACTCTTCTACATTTGGTATCAGAGCTGGTAGGCTTTGGAGAACTCATTTTGGTAGTGCCATCTCATCATCTTCTCCATCACCTGCTTTTGAGCTTTCTTCTTCCCTCCTCTTCAAAAATCACTTAGCTCTGTTCTCATCATCCCTTGCATCTTTTGCCAAGCCCTCCTAGCTTAAGACTCTACCCTATGGGGTGCTCCTCTGGCTGAAATCATTTCCCCAAAGATGGAGTATATCACCCGCGCTGATCCAAGGACGACGGTCTAATAAAAAAACATGCAATTTCGCCTATCTGCTCATCCATTGCTAGAGCCCTTCTAGCACAAGTCCCGTCCATGCCTAGAGCTTGTTGCTGCTGAATTCTCTCCCAGATAAGAAGGCGCACTATTTTGCCTATGCTCTATGTTGAAGCTACCTTGGTATTCAAGCTTTAGATTTGCATAGAAATCCCTCTCAAACTCTTCTTCAGTTGTGTGAATTATGCCCTCCAAGTTGAGATAGTAGTCTGCAAAGCATTTTTTATAGTTTTGGACATTTGATGCTAGAGTAAATGCTAGAGTGATGTTTGAGGATTGAAGTAATGCTAAAGTACAGATCAGAGAATGCAATTTCAGTTTGAAATTCAGTTGGGACTGATCTCTTGTCAAAATGCCAAGCTCTAAAGGATCTTCCAATGCTAAGCACTTGAAGATGACTACAAGAAGGACAAAGTTCAAAGTGAAGAAGGCCCTAGCCAAGAAACTTTGGGAGAAGCCAACTGGGTATGAATATGCTAAACAACTAGGCTTTCCTAAATTTATCTCTAGCAATCTACATTTATGGTGAGGGAGATTTCTTTGTTCAACAAGATTAGTCATTTTGTAAGAGAGTAGACACTACCTAAAAAAGGTAAGACCCTCTCATGGCTACTTATAAAATTGACAAGTTCAATGGCCAAGGCTTCCATACTTGGCAGATGAAGATAAAGTTTATGCTTATGAAAGAAAATCTATGGGACTTAGTCAAGGAAGGAACTCAATCCTCTCAGAAAGGTGAATCAGCTACAACCAAAGGTAAAGGAAAGGGCACTGACTCTACTTCTACACCTGCAGATACAAAAAGGATAGAGAAAGCCTATGCAATCATTGCATTAGGTTTGGGTGATGATTATGTACACCACATTTCAGATTTGGAATCCCCTTTTGAAGCATGACATAAGTTAGACATTTTATTTCGTGCTAGCTCTCATACTTCTAAATTAAATCTGAAAATTAAGTTCTTTGAACTTAAAATGGAGGGAGATAATGTTGCTGCACATGTCAACACTATGAGGAGTCTTTTGACACAACTAGCCTCAATTAATTCTCCTGTCACTGAGGATGATGCTATGGCAGTGCTTTTAAAGAGAATGCCTCAAGACTTTGACTATGTGGTTACTACTTTGAAGAATCTTCCTCAACCCACATTAGAAGGCATCATCAGTGCCTTACAAGAAGAGAAAAGAAAGAACACTTCAAGAATGGGCAAAATGCACACAAAAGCACTTACAATGAAGTTTTCAAAGATTAGGTACAAGGCTTGCAAACACTGTGGGAAAAACAATCATCTTGAGAAGGATTGTTATAAAATCAACCCTTGCTCTTATTGTGGCAAGAATAATCACTCTAAAAAGTTTTGCAATGAGAAAAAGAGGATTATGACAAATCTGGTTGAAGAGAGAACTCCATCAACAAATGAAGCATCCAACTTTGTGGCAGAAGATAAGGACTTTGCCTTTTGAGCAACTTGTCTTTGATATTTTGTTTATCATCACTTGGTCAAATTTTGAGGTTCTCTGCCTGGAGTAGTACTCCAAAAAGAATGTCACGTGTTTTGTCTTTTGTAAATCGCCTTTGGTCTCGCCATATGATATAGGTCATGTGATATGTGTTTGGTCTATCCCATTTTTTTGTAAACCTTAACCCTTGGGTGCCTTTGCTAGCATAAGATCCTAGCCATAGATTTATCCTTGAACACCATGAGATGGCATGTGTGACCACCATGAGATGGCATGAGAAACTACGTGACTAGATAAATCCTTGATATTGCAAGAGGCAGACCCTTGAGGGGGTTATGTTGGGATAAGTATGGTCAAGGGCTTGCTCTATGGTGCATGTGTGCATCTAGGGGAGTCACGTGTGTGTGTGTGTGTTGTAGAAGCACATCTAGTGCTATGAGGTATCTAGTGTGTGACCTAAGTGATGATGTAAGCCAAAGGCCCCCACATGGGAGGTTCCTTTGATTTAGGCCAATCCCACTAATGTAGGGGCTGATTGCCACTGATATAGGGGAGGTGCCTACACCATCCTCTCTTTCTATAAAATGGAGGACATTCCTTCATTCTAATACATGGATTTTGCCTCACTTGAGCTCTCTCTCTTTGTGCCATGATGCATCTCTTCTACCCCACACTCTTCTACATTTTTTTTTCCCATTTATTCTAATACCCCAAGAAAACTCATGGTGGAACTCATTCACTTTATCTTAAAAACTTAACATTGAGAAATAAAGAAGGATATATGGACAAGTGTAAAGAATGAGTTGCAAAAAGTTTACAATGTGAAATATTGTACAATGCTATATATTGTCGATGTCAGATATTTTACAAAGCCAATCCTCTCTAAACAGATGGTCAGTGGAGACAAGTCAGGAGGTACGTATACAAAATCATCACCAAATTCCCTTTTAAAATTGAATGGAGGAGGGGGTGGTCTACACATTCATGGACTCTAGAGTAGGGGGACCCAATCAGCAACAAGGGCATCAATTGGTTGAATCTGGACTTTGTTGAATATATCCTCACCACACTATTCTCTGAACAACTCCACATCTAGGTCAGAGTAGCAGCTTAATCGTGGAAGCTACACAAAATGCAAAAAACAAAGTAAGGCATATAGAATGAGAAATGAAATTTATATATATCATAAAAAACACTTGATACATACATTTTCCAAGGGCAAATTAAAAATTGTGTGCAACAACAATTGGACATTCAGGGCCGTTCTCTAGCTATTGCACTTGTAGCCATCTTGTTGAAGTGGAACTCAAAGTCTTATTGTCAAGGTGTTCTCTAAAATGTATGACTCCTGGGTAATGTACTCTAAAACACTTATAAGTTTCCTTATCGATCTACATGCCAATTTATAGTCATCAGATGATAGGGAACATGACACCTTATTTGTATAGCATGCTTTTCTACTACATTGGGAATGCCTGAAAAAGGAAAATCCCCATGCAAAAAATATAAAACAACATTGGGTGTGGTCAGATGGTTCAGTCTCTAAATTTAAATCAGCCCGTGGATTCTACTTCGTCTCAAGTTTCAAATCCCTAACCAGTCTAGACATGATATGGAATATCTTTGGGTCTAGCCATGGCAAGGGTGAACATGATGGATGCGGTGCTATTATTAAGCAAGCTCTGTTTAAACACCCTTCAACCCCTAATGAAGACGAAGGCCTTCATTACCTCAACCATGATGATGCACGATCCTTTCACACATGCATGCACTCTCTCTCTCTCTCTCTCTCTCTCTCTCTCTCTCTCTCTCTCTCTCTCTCTCTCTCTCTCTCTCTCTCTCTCTCTCTCTCTCTCTCTCTCGCTCTTGCTCTTGCTTTCGCTCTCGCTCTCACTCTCTAATATCCCATGATTTGGACTTACTCTCTTATGTGGCCATGGTCCGAGTTTGCTAGGTAACAAGACCTCATTTTGTAATCCAATGTGAGTGAGCTCCAGTGCCCACTACAAAATAAATCTTTGATAATGAGAATTGGAAAACATAGTATATGTATATAGTAATGATTTGTTGTTGGCTCTTCCCCACAACTTCTACCACAGGAAGAGCAGGGTATTCTCAATATGCAGGGTTCCGAGGTTTTTTGTCACCTACATATATATATCAGTGTTGTCGTTTGTAGTAAAAATGTAGCTTAGGACCTCGAGTCATATTCCAGTTAGAGACATAGGCTTAAGTGGGGTAAGCAAACATAGAGCATGCATGTGTGAAAGGAACGTGCATCATCATGGTTGGGGTAATGAAGGCTTTCGCCTTCATTGGGGGTTGAAGGGTTTAGGAGGAGTTTAAGGGTTGAAGGGAGGTTCAAGGTTTAGAAGGAGGTTCCAAGGTTCTAGGTAGAGTACATGGTGGAGAACTTATCTCCCTCATAGTTCATGGAGGTTAAGGGTTGAGGAACTAAGGGTTTAGGGGGAGCATAGGAGTGGGAGAGAAAGAAGATGTAAGAGCATGGGGGGAAAGGAGAGAGAAAGGGGGAGGAGGAGGAGGGAGGAGGAGGAGGAGGAGGGGGGAGGAGGAGAGGGAGAGGATGGGTTGCAAGGTTGGAGGAGAGGGGAGGAGGAGTTACAAGGTTAGGACATGCTTTTGGACGTGGAGTGCAAGGAAGCATGGACACTTGAGACAATTGCTTGGAATACCAAAGTACAACTCAACACAATGCACCAAAGAGTGTGGGCTTTATTCCATTATGGGGTATTTATACAAGTTGGAGAGCTTCTCGCTCTGCATTGAGGAATTGTAAGACATTCTCTCTCTACATGTAGAACTTGCATATAGAATTTGCATGTAGGAGTTGCAAGTTACATGTAGGAGTTGCATGTAGAAGTCGCATGTTTCATGTTGCATGTAGGAGTTGCATGTAGAACATGCATGTAGGAATCGCATGTAGGACTCAAATGTAGGAGTTGCAAGTAGAAGTTGCAAGTAGAGCTTGCATGGTGAGGATTCCCTAGAGAGATTATTCCTAGCTTTATGCAAGTACAAGAAGAACTTTTTTATGCTACTCTACACACACATTCTATACTACCTAAGTCCATGTTGGCACAGGGACAACATACTCCCATATCCATTTTATTACCCGTCCTCGGGTTATGGCTTATTGTGATCACGGAGTTGGGATGGCATGTGTGTAATCCAGTGGCTGTGGAACTTGTGTCGTGCTAGTTGATCCTGCTGTAAAGACTTGGCACCATACAATTTTTGCTCAGTTTTCAGGTAGCTTGTATCCACCATTTGTTCGAACAGAGATACGTGGCGTGCTTCTAAGAAGATGACTCTTTGATAGAGTCGGCTTGTAATCTGAGCATCGATCCGCCGTTCATTGGGATTGAAACTGAGTGGGAGCAAATGGCGGTTGAGGTGGCTAGGGACCTCTAGAATGTATTCCAATGTTTTGTAGAAGATAGCACTTTGGCAAAGGAAGTCGTCAATGTTGCCGCACATTATTTGCTCATGCTGCTGAAGTGCTCGGATCATTATGCCTTGGATATTCCATTCTACACCAGAGTATGGTTCGATCATTGGCAAATTAATGGTGAGATCTTCACCCAAAGTGTGTATGTTGGCTTCCCATCTGTGACGTCGTGGAACTGCATAGAACTTGGGATGGGTTCTAAGACATGGAGGTGCACGTAGGTGCTCTTTCAAGAATATTACATCAAAGAGCTTGGCATGGTGGCAATTAGGTTGGGGATCCAACTTGCTTATCCAATCTTCACTAATTTGACGCTGATGAAAGTTGTTAGGGAAGTTGTCTAGGGTCCATCCACCTCGAGTTTTCATATCAAGATATTTGCTCCAAAATTCCTTGATGGGGTTACTGGGAAGTGGTATCTCTTCAAAATCATACCCATCATTGGAATTTGGCATGGGAGTACAAATTGGATTATCCGGATCCTGATATTCAAAATCAAATACTGTGTCATTTTCTGCTGATGGCAACACAAGTAGTGTCAGAGGTGATGACGGGGTAGGGAGAGAATCTGGGGACATGGGGGATAAATATAGAAGAGTATTAGTTATGGAAGGGGGAGCAGAGGGGAGGGGGGGAAGAACTGGGCAAATGGTTTGAGCAACTTGGTAATCCTCGAGGGTAGTATTAGCTAGGTGGGAAGGGAAGAAGCTAGGTGTGAGGGGCTTGTAAGGAGCTCAGGGAAGGTTATGAAGGGGCAAATTGATGTGTGTCTATGTATGCCTATGGGCTTGGAATCCTATGCCAGGAGTGTGTGAGTGTAGGTGTGCTAGAAGGTTCTATTGACTCATTAGTTAGGTGTGTCAGGTTGGTGTGATGTGTGAGTGATCATAGGAGGTGACTGATTGAGATAATCATGGAGATGATTGTGGATCTAGGATCTACCAACATGGAGGCAGTTGCCTATATATGTAACCACTCTTTAATAAAGCTTTACATTTGTGCCTCATTGCTTTCTCTATGGATTCACACGTGGTATCAGAACTTGCTAAAGATCCTAGTGCCTTTGAAGAGATTCTTTAAAGATTCCCTCTAGATTCTCTCTTCTTCCCCAAATGGAGTTTTCTTCTTCCTTCCATGAATTTCCTTAAGCTCATTCTCCTCCTACAAGACACCATTGCTCCAGCCCTTTTAGGTGTAGATTCCCCTAGTTAGGGCACCCTTCCACCTGAGAGGAATTGAAGGATTATGGCCTCTACAACCCGTGCTTACACTCGCCCTATCCCGTGCCATTTCTGATGATACAGCTTGCTGGGGCCACCATTTCAAAAACGGTCTAAGGTGCACTTAGGCAACCCTATGGGCTGCCTTTTGGTGAATTTTGAGAGCAAATGGTCCAAGGAATGAGGAGAAACTACAGAAAAACTAGTCGGGTTTTTCAAGAAGACATGGTTTTTGGAGGCAGAGAAGATGCTGCTGCCCCTGGAGGTGTGAAGCTTCTTTTGGTCTGAGACTTGCATTGAGTCTTCTACTCCCAAGGATCATTAATTGCACAGCAAATTCCCTCTTGTTGATGCTTTGTGGTGTGAGGTAGCAATCCTCCAAGGTTACTCTGTTTCTACAAGCATTTCTTAACTATTTTTTGAAAATAGATGCTACATTAAATGCTAAGTTGATGCTTGAGGAGTTAAAATTCAAATCAGAGATTTAGAGATTTATTTTTCAGATCAAAGAATGCTCTTTGAAGCTCAGTTGATGTTGATTTCTTGACATAATGCCAAACTCTCAATCTTCTTCAAGTGCCAAGAAGACTACAAAGACAAAGTACAAGGTAAAGGCGACCCCAATTAAGAGGTTGTGGGAGAAGCCAACTAGTTATGCATATGCCAAACAATTAGGATTTTTTGAATTCTTATCTTGCAATTTACATCTATATGGTGAAGGTGATTTCTTTGTTCAGAAAGATTGATCTTTTGTAAAGGGATTAGACATTGCCATTAAATTGGTAAGACCTTCCCAAAATGGCTTCCAAACTGAAAATAGATAAGTTTGAAGGAGAGGGGTTCTACACTTGGCAAACAAAACTAAAGTTCATTCTCATGAAAAAGGGAATATAGAAGGTAGCAAATGGAAAAAAAACTAAACCTACAACTAGAGAAGGAGAAGCTTCATGGCTTCCCAAAGATGAAAAAGCACTTGCTATAATTGCTCTTGGTTTGAGTGATTCCTTTATTCATCACATTAATGGATGTGAGACTGCTCATGCTACATGGACTCATCTTGAGCATGTTTTTGGAGCACAAGGAAGATGCTCTAAGTTTAGCTTGCTTATCAAGTTCTTTGATTAAAAATTGGAGAGAGGAGAATCCATCACTTCACATCTAAACTCAATGAAGAGCATTTTGACACAGTTATCTGGCATCAAGTTTAATCTTGATGAAGATATTGTAATTGCCATCTTACTTAGAAGTCTCACTGAAGAATATGACACTATTGTAACCACACTCACCAATATACCAGAGATAAGTCTGGTAGAAATTGAAGCATCCCTCTTGGAAGAGGAAAGAAAGATCAAACAAAGAAGTCATTACAAAGAAGGGGCATATTTAAAATTGGCCAAAAGCAACTTCAAGGGAAAGAGCAAAATGAAGTGTAACTTTTGTGGTAAACCTGGACACTTTGAAAAGGAATATTATGCCAAGAAGAGATGTTCAACCAATCTTATTGAGGAAGCAGAGACTGACGAAGAAGAAGAACAAAAAAATGTCAAAGCACTCACTGCTTATAACACCCAAGTCAATTTTGACAAGGGTGAGGATCCATATGTTTTCTACGTTATGTGTGTGTGAGCTCAATAATGGTTCTTTGCCATGGATAGTCCATCCTTAAATGATTGTTAGTCTTTTGAGATTCTTTCCTTGTTGGACTCATTGGGCTTTTCATACATAGTCATTGTCTATCTCCCAAGTTGCAAACCAAATCCTAAGAGTGAGTCATAGGTTCGGGCCATGTGTGTTGCCACCTGATGGTGGGCAAGCCAAGGAGCATCCCATGTACTACTGCTGAGGGATGAGGTCATCAATTTGTGGGGGGGAATGAAGGGCAAATTGATGTGTGTGTGTGTATGCCTATGGGCTTGGAGTCCTATGCAAGGAGTGTGTGAGTGTAGGTGTGCTAGAAGGTTCTAGTGACTCATTAATTAGGTGTGTCAAGTTGGTGTGATGTGTGAGTGATCATAGGAGGTGACTGATTGAGATAATCATGGAGATGATTGTGGATCTGGGATCTACCAACATGGAGACAATTGCCTATATATGTAACCACTCTTTGAATAAAGCTTAGAGTCCTATGCAATGAGTGTGTGAGTGTAGGTGTGCTAGAAGGTTCATCAGTTAGGTGTGTCAGGTTGGTGTGATGTGTGAGTGATCATAGGAGGTGACTAATTGAGATAATCATGGAGATGATTGTGGATCTGGGATCTACCAACATGGAGGCAGTTGCCTATATATGTAACCACTCTTTGAATAAAGCTTTACATTTGTGCCTCATTGCTTTATCTATGGATTCACAAGTTAAGAGGGTGGTAGCAACAAGGGGAAGTGAGGTTGTGAGGTTGGCAGAGAGAGTGGTTAGATATGGGAAGTTAGATGTGAGATAGGCCCTGTCATCTTTTGACACTTCTTTTTGCCAATGCGATGGAATCATCAGCTTCTGCAAGGGTGAGATACCGGTTATGTCATGCCTTGAAAATAATAGTGATGGCCTTTCTAGCAATGGCAACAAACCAGCAATAACCCTGAGGGGAGGACTATCCATGAGGTATACATGTGCGATGAAAGCATCTGTTCTGAGTGCTATAAACCAGACATGTGTAGACAGGTAGAAGATACTTTTCTCATCTTCAAACAAGTCTTGGCATATTATGCACAGAGTTTTGGTCCCTATGGAATGTTCCCATTTGATTGTTGGATGAGCGGATATGATCCTGATTTGGAATTGCTTCCATTGGACAAGAACTCATGTGTTGATGTGATCTTCCTCTTGTTTGGACTCATTTGAATTCATTGAAGTGTTCAGCCTTGGCTTTTCAACGATTTCCTCCTTCAGCTTTCTTGTGGGATCTTCTACTGTTATTCAACTTTGGAGGTTCAACTTTTGGAAGCTCAACTGCCATTAGGGCATGCAAAATGGCTAAGTCATTGTCAAAGACTTAATATTTAATTTGAGCATTCTCAGCCTTAGTTTTGAGGTCCCAAAAAAAATCTGAGTCATCCTTGGTATGTGTACCTTCTTCAGGTTCATTATCCCACTCGAGGTCAGCCATAAAGAATGGCACCTCTAGATCGATTGGTTCTTCATGTGTGAGTTGAGGATCTACTTGTATCACCTTAGCATCTATCTGCGACGAGAAGATGGGATCTAATGAATGGTTGTTGTCGATGGTTGCTAATGTTTGTGTCTAGTTATTGACATTGCTTTGTGAATCGCCCACTATGGCATGCTATTGTAGGGGAGCTGATTTGCTTAAGATCGTCATTGAAGAGGTTTCATCCAATGCTCTAGGCACAATTGGTTTTTATTACTCCTGTCCCCACATTTACTCTGATTGTAGTGTCATGATTTTGGATTGTCAGTCTATCAGTTCCCCAATCATGGAGGACTGATGCTTCCTGTAACCAAGGACGTCTCAGTAAGATTTGATAGGATTTCTTAGGGAGATTCAAGATTGTGAATTGAAGGGAAAAGTGGACTCTTACGACTTTTGTTCACATGCCATTCACTATTCCCAAGGGTTTATCCCGTGAATTATCGATAAGGCATATGTTGAAATTAGCCTTTTGCATTGGTGGGAGACCCCATTCATCATAGAGCTCCTTTGATAGGACATTTAGACCTGCTCTACCATCCACTATGGCTTGGACTTCATTATGTGCCTTGTGGATCAAAGGTAGAGTAATGTTGTGTATGTCATCTCTCTCACCCATCTGCATGGGGATATCTTCAATGTCTTCCATAAGTGGAGGGGGATTTGCAAGTTCAATCCAGCCTTTGAAACTCTCCTAGAGATTGGGATAATTTTGTTGTAGGATTCCAATGGGAATGGACATAAGGTAACATAGGATGCTAGAGAGTGTAACTCCTTTAAGTTGACATGGTGGTACATAATGTTGAGCTCGAGTACCATATCAATACTCTGTGGTACCAAGTTATGGATTGGATCGTGAGCTTGCTTCTTAGCCTCAAATTTAGTTTGTTCCTTTTATACCCATTGTTGAAGTGCCTGAAAAATGAGCCTTCTCCACTTCTGCATTGGTATGGAGCTTCTTTTATTTGAGGCTTGGGAGCTGATGTGGATGAGCTTGGCTACTCATTGCTTGGCAGAGGCAGAGGCACTTGTGCAGTCTTTTTAAGAAGTCATCTTAGTTGGATTGGAATATTAGGGTCCTTGCTTGGTGGCCTCTTTTTGCTCGCATGTAATTACATTCAGAGGTTGTGATATTATGCTTGCCAACCCCAGGCTTTGATGGTCCACCCAGTAATGCTGATTGGGACATCACACTTAGCCTCAATTTGTTGCAGGACCTTATTTTTCATGGGGCAATGCATACAGGCATGGCCTATGCCACAATCTCAGTAGAGTGGTTCCACAACTGTAGCACTTAATTGGCATTCATTATGTATTGGGTTGAACTTGATTTGCATAGTTTAGTATTAGACCTTCTGCACCTTCTACATAGTACACTGGGTACTCTGTTTCATACTCGAATGGCGAGTCTACTTCCTCGGCTTGCAATTGTTATATTGGAACTGCCTGAGGAGCTAGATTTGGCGCTCTTGGATATGGTCGTGGATTTGGATTCCTTAGTAATTGTGGGACTTGTGTCCAAACATCAACAAGATTCAGTTTCGGATCTGGGGGTGCTTGTGCAAGGGCCAGTTGCCTATACACTGGAATTGGTGCCGATTGGTATTGTTGAGGTCGAGGCAGGTTGTTGCGCATGTTGAAGATGCAACTATATTCATTATGGCCACCGACTACACAGATATGGCACCACAACCTTGGCGGTGGATTTGCTTGTGCAGTGATCATGGCTCTTAGGACCGGGCATTCATTTGCTGTATGATTGGCCATGCAGTGTGGGCACCATACACTTTCTCACCATGGATAAGTATGAGGTAGCGGCAAGACAAGTGAAGATTTTGTTCCATGTCTTGCATCATTTCTTCTTTTAGCTTCATGGTCATGGCCTCTAGGCGATCTTCATTAGATGTTTCGGTAGTGGACTTGGATTTTTCTTTTTTAGAGCATTTATCTATTGCACTAGATCTTCCATCATCTCACTACTAGTGTCAAAGTCGGTCATGCCATCCTCGATGTCAATGATTGCTGCATGAGCAACACTGAATATTTCATAACTGCTAATCTTTTTCATGTCTTTGCAAATTTTATTCCTTAGTCCTGCAATGAACCATGCCGCAAGGTACTTAGCATCAAGGCATGGGTCACATTTGGTAATTAATCGTTTCATCTTGCCTAGGTATGTGCGTACATCTTCTCGACGACCTTGTTTGAGCTTGCTGAGTTGGAGAGTGGGATCATCTTGTAGTCTCTCTGTTTGAAAGCACCTCTTGAATTCAATTTGAAGCAGGTCCCATGTGGCTCTTTCTTCCACTAGGAGGTCTAGGTACCATTCAGTTAAGGCCATGGGAAACCAAAAGGCCTTGGTTTCATGGGATAGATTTCCACGTGCTCAACATGCAGCATCCAAATGCCCTACCATTATATTTGGGAAGTTTGAGTTTTCCCAAGGGGCGCCTGCCTTGATTGTTATTATTGTTGTCAAAATTGTTGCGATTAAAGAAATTGTTCTCCTCTACATCGAGGTCAATATCCCCATCATCGCGATGGTGCCCGATCATGTTGTGGCGTGGAGGAGTCAAAGGGGTTTCTTGAATTTCACGGGGGCAATCAAGGTAGAGGATTGTTGGAGGCGGTGGCTATAGTGCAGTGGTATGTGGATTTGGTGAACGTTGGTATCGGAAGCGTTGGCCGGAGCGCATCTGCATGCAGGTGCAATGGGTGTCTCTGTCGCAAGTGCAGGTGTTGATGTAGTTGTGTTAGGAGGGTTAGAGATGTGTGAGTGATGTAGGGACCATCGTGTTAACAATGTACCTAGGATTTTCCCATGTGTGTAGGGAAATGTGTCGATATAGACGAATCGTCAACCGGAGGCCATGGCGTAAAGATATGAGCGAATTAGTACGAAATGAGGCCCACATGGGGGCACGAATGAACGAATGCTAGGGATGCTAAAATGGTGTGCAATGGGCTAGAAAAATTCCCCGTAGCATGGTGGTTTTGTGTGTGAAACCGTGGTTCAAACGGGGTCTAGTTTGGGTCCCAAATGGGCGAGGTACGAAGTGTTAAAGTCAAGGTAAAATGTGGTCTTTTTTTGGGGGGGGTTCCCTTGGTCTAAAGTGTGGTGTGAATGTGCTTTAAGTCTAACTGAGAGAACTGGACTATGGTAATTCTAGTTATTCTAACTAGCCTAACTATCCAGTTAGATGCCTAACAGTTAGTCTAACCTAACCTAACTATGGTTAACTAACTGAGGTTAGGCTAGCCTAACTATCCAGTTAGTTTAACTAACTAACAGTTAATGTAAACTAACCTAACCATAACTAACTAACCTAGAGTAATACTAACCAACTTATGTTAAACTAACCTAGGTTAAATATAACCTAACTTAGGTCAAAACTAACCTAACTAAGGTTAGTTCTAGGATTAGGTTAGGGTTTTTTTAATTTTAAAAAAATGAGGGGGGGCATCGGGCGGCGGCCGTGTTTGAGGGGGGGGTTATGCACGAACGAAGAGGGGGGGTGGTTTGGAGAGTCAATCAACTTATGGATGGATCATTTACTTGTTGATGATGAGAATCAAAAGGTTTGTTTGTTCATAATGATGTATATTTAGCATTCTATATTTTCTTAAAGTTGTCTTGCATCTCGTCATATTTCTAATGGATAACATTGGCTTGCAGGTCATCGTGTTTGAGGATGACTTTTTGGGGCATGCTTTAGGCAAATGCAAAGGAGGGATGGGAAAAGATGCATTCCTAGGAGTGTATATTAAACAATTTATATTTCCACAAGTTGTAATATTCCACATGAAGTACTCAAAGGACAATGCATTATTCCCCTTGTTTGCAATAAAACACTATCTAGGTATCTAATGTGATATCCCATACAATGGAATGCAAATAAGATAATTATTTTAGAGAAGCAGTTTGCTATTAGAACTTTGACCAAGATCCTGGCCTGTACACTTTTAAAAGAAAATTTTACTTAGCATACGCAACGTACAGCTTGATGTGTGGGATCAAGGATCTCAAAATGCTAAGTGATTATGTCAAAGAGCTCCTAACATTCAAACAGTCAGCTTCTCCAATACCAAAATTGTAGGATGTTGGAGAGCCTTCTTCAAAAAGAGCAAGGCTATGTATGTGATGCATGGATGAATTTTTCCTTTTTGTTTCGTTAAGTGAAGCTTCTATATTGGTGTCAAAGTTTTATATGCCCTGAAACATTCACCAAGATTTGAACTTTTTATGATGAAAAATTACAATCTTTTATAAAATTGTAATATGTTCTATCAAAATTATAAACAAAATTTTGCTAGGATTTTATTTTAATATATAAGTATAGCTTAATTAAAACATCCTTGATGGAGTAGTATTTTGTTTCACATAGATTCTTGTGACTTCACTCTATGTATTTGTGATTCTTTTTATAACTTCCATGTATGGACTTCATTGCTCGTATATTATCTTTGCATATATGTCAGGACCACCAGCACAAATATCTTTGCATATATGTCAAGGATCAACCGCACTTATATCACTACACTAGAGCTAGAGTTCCAATGCAACAAAGAAAACATGCCGATAAAAAATGCTACCCACCTCAGATGAAAGATGAAGAGACACCATTGGGTGTTGGACATTGTAGGTTGTATGAAAGTAGAATGAGAAGGCCAAGTTCAATGAAGTCTCTCCCTAGTTAACTGTAGTGGAGAGGCAACTAAGAACCCATTCTGAAATCTAGCCCTGAACCTTTGTAGAATGATCCACCTACTATAAATCTGTGGCATACCCAAAAGACTTTAGAATGCTACTGTTCTATCCGAGAACATTTTTGGAATGCTACTATTCTATTCGAGAACATTTTTGGATGATCTCTGTGCAAAACTAGACCTAGAGAAAAGGGAGGAAAGGAGCTACAAGGAGGACATGCTTTGCAATTGGCTGTATGACTTGGAGTCAGCAAAGATGATCAATATTCATTTCCCTGGCTAATCACTTTTCTTGTTCCTTTAAGGTACTTGTCAAGCTCATGATGTAGGTTTCTTTTGGTAGGAGATTATGGACGCGTGTAGATGTATAGAGTGCCATGACCAAGATGAAGACAACCCTGAGCAAAAGGAGAAGTTACTATGGGCATACAAGATAGTAGAGAAAAGCAAGCAGTTGGTGATCTAAGTGTGTGATGAGGTCTGCTATAGTGTAAAAGAGTGGCCTAAAGAATAGTCAGATGCTTACTATAGAGAGATTGATAAAATAGTTAGGAGTTTGAAATCCTTGAGCCCGCAAAATATCATTTTATTTTAGTTTTAATCAAAATCTTCCAGGCATTTTGTGAACTTATTGACTTCTCAAACTGCCCTTATCCATGATCTATGCTGCTCTACTCAGTTTGTAATACCTGATTTTGTGTCTATTTGCTCCCTCATGTTAACACTTAAATGTCTCTAGAAAGTTAGTTGGTTTTTTAGTGACAATAATATGTGAGCATAATATTTTATGAGAATATACAAATTACTTGAGTCCTACTCGAGCAATTTGTTACTCGATCTATTTTCCTTGACCAAAGTACACTCAAATCTTGATTTAATACATGACTGCTTACAAGTGAGCTATTTGAATTTGACTTCACAAGCTGAAATGTATGCTACCTTGCATGCCATTGCCCCTCAAGTAATAAAATCCATGGGGACAAGGTGAAATTGTTAGCACGCATGTTAAAAACAAATTAAAGCTCGAAACTTATACATCATATGCATGCAAACATACCTTGATGGTAAAGCAATTATACGTGAATATTGTGCCACTATACCACAGTCTAGACATCAATTTCTCTTCTGGAACAAAAGTATTGTATGAGAGAAGTGACATGGAAATGAAGGACAATGAGGTGGATGAAGCGATGAAATAGGACTATTCTAATGTCTTAATTAGCAAATATTAATTGATATGATTTACGAGCCTAAAGTTCACACACAAAAGTATCAAGAAAATCAATTATTGAAGATTCCAGAGTTTCATTTAGGAAACTATCCAAAGTGTCAGTTACAAACTATCCAGAGTGATATTTCCAAAGTATCCTTGAATATATCAGGGTTGATCTGTCCAAAAAACAATGTTGGTTTCATTCAACAATTTCATCCATAGGTTTACAGTAGTTGTTTATAAGCATTTACAAGCTTTGGGTTTATAGAAACCATATGTCCCTTCATCCTCCTCTTAAGATGCCTCTCCTACTTGTTAGACTTCTTTCTCGCCTGCTACTACTAATAGAAGGTGAATGTCAAGCTCATCCATGCCTCCACTTCATGCTGCAACATTTAGATCTCTTGTGTTGTTTTTGGCCATTGTTTCCCTACCTACAAGTTCAAAGGTAAGAATAATATTCACATTAGGCTTAGGTATCGTATCTCCATCTTGGCACATTGACATTCACCTTTGCCAGTCTTCTTCTTCTTCTTAGTGATATGCCCCAATTTGTCTAGGGATTTGTTCTTCCTCTTCTTTTGAGCGATCTACTCCAGTGTCTCATTATCATCACAAACATGAATCAAAGAAATTTATTGAAAGGCATTAAATTCAGAAGTGAAATATTACAGCCTCGAACTATAGAGGCAAGTTGTTCAAGCCATTGATCCAAGCACCCTATC
This sequence comes from Dipteris shenzhenensis, assembly GCF_047967505.1. Classification (NCBI taxonomy): domain Eukaryota; kingdom Viridiplantae; phylum Streptophyta; class Polypodiopsida; order Gleicheniales; family Dipteridaceae; genus Dipteris; species Dipteris shenzhenensis. Next base: position 35,032,520 of record NC_141610.1, on the reverse strand, counting down.
TTCAATGTCAAGGGCTTCTCCCTAAGTTTCTCTGAGCTAGTGTTTCTAATCGATGCATGAATGAGATGTAAAATGCAATCATGAAAGAAGATTTTAAATTTGAGTTACAAATGTCTGATGAACTAACCCATCTCTTTCTTTGGGGTTGGAGTGTGGTTCTTCAAGGGTGTAGCCTCCTTCTGAGTGGCATTAGAGGAAATATGGACTCAAAAAGGGACTCATAAGGAGATGATTATGAAATATATGAATTTCCTGTTGGTAAATTGAACAGAAAGAGTAGAGTGAACACAAACTCAGAATACTTGCATTATGGAATGAAGAAGAGTGAGGTCCTTATGTAGGCACCTCATACATGCTCACTGACATCACAGATGACTTCAAAGCTCCACAATCATCTTCTCAATCTGCTCCTAGATTCTCTCAATCATCCTATGTGCCTTTCCACCACCTAACTGTGCTTATGGGCACCTAACTGTGCTTATGGGCACCTAATTGTGCCTCTAGCACTCACACATAGAAACCAAGGTGTGCCTGAGGCATACACCTAAGGGAATGCCTCAGGCTATGTCAAGGATACAGCTAGCACAAGGTGTCTCATGCCATCTCATGGTGGTCATGGATCTATCAATGGCTAGGATCTCAAGCTAGCAAGGGTTCCCATGGGTGTAAGGTAAACAAAAGGTATTAAAAAAAAGACCTTCCAATAGTTATCTCCCCTGCATGTACATGCACACAATGTCTGCAGGAGGTACCATGGAGCAAAACATACACATGGCCTACATCATAAGTTGACCAGAGGTGTTTACAAAACACACAAAACACAATAATTTATTTCATTCATTTTGGAGGATTATCCAGGCTGAGTACCTTGACATAAAAAGAGAGATCTGGAGCATACATAGAGATGATTTAAAATGCATAATCTTCAAAGGATGCCTCATCTTGTGGAGGCTCATCAACTGAAAGTAGATTTGCATTTTTTCTTTTTGCTTTGGCTCTGCAAAACTTCTCATGATGGTTGTTTTTGCCACAGTCTTTGCATGGATTGATTTTGAAGCAGTCCTTTAAAAGGTGAATTGTCTTTCCACAGTGATTGCAAGGTGTAAACTTGCCCTTCTGGATTTTTACAGCATAAATAGTGTCATTGCCTTTCCTGAGCTCCGTATGCCTTTCTTCTTCTTGGAGAGCAGAGATAATACCTTCAAGATTAGGATTAGGAAGATTTTTCAAAGTGGTAACTATATGATCATAATCTTCAGGCATACTCTTAAGTAACACTGCCATAGCATCATCTGGAGTAATAGGAGAGTTGATAGAAGCTAGTTGAGTCATAAGACTCCACATGTAGTTGACATGAGCTGCCAAAGTAGTGCCACTAACCATCTTCAATTCAAAGAAAGATATTTTAAGTGATAATTTAGAGATGTGAGAGCTAGCACCAAAAATCATGTCCAGCTTCTGCCAAGCTTCTGAAGGAGACTCTAAGTCAGAGATGTGATGAATATAATCATCTCCTAAAGCAAGAGAAATGATACCATATGCTTTCTCCTCTCTAGCAGGATCCCTTGCCGGGTGTGTCAGAGTTGAGGATTCTCCAGCATTGGAGCTGTAGAAGAAGCTGTTGAAGTCGGTTTGACAAGTCCCCAGAGGTTTTCCCTCATCAATGCAAATTTCACCTTCATCTGCCATGTGTGGAATCCCTTTCCATTGAACTTATCGGGTGTGATTTTTTGGTGAGCTTTTTGTCATGAGCTTTTTTTCAATTTTCATGAATATTGTGAGCTTTTCATTCACCTGAGAGAGAGAGAGGGGGAGGGGGGGTTTCATGGAGTGGGGTGGGTGGAAATTTTGGGTTATGGTTGCAGTTAAGAGGAGAGAGGGGGGAGAGGGGAGATAAAGGAAAAGGGGAGGGATGGTTGCATGGGTAAAGTGGCATGGAGAAGGGAGGGGAGGGGAGTTGGAACATATATTCATTATCATAGTTAGAGGGGGAACTTATAAGGTATGCAAAGAGGAGTGCAAGGAGGAATGTGAAACTTATGTTCATCTCCTAAATGTAAAGGGGAAGGGAGAGCATATGGGAAATTTGTTCATTTTCAAAGTGTATAATTTGATAGATTTGACCTCATATTTGGATTCCTCGTCGAATTCCGGTCATTTTGAGTACCAACATGACCATATTCCGATAAAAATTGGAAAAATGGTGTTTTTGTCATTTTGGCCTGTTTGGGGCCTGTTTTGAGTCTGTGCTATTTGGGGCCTGTTTTGAGTCTGCGCTAGCGCAGACTCAAAACAGGCCCCAAACAGGCCAAAATGACAAAAACACCATTTTTCCAATTTTTATCGGAATATGGTCATGTTGGTACTCAAAATGACCGGAATTTGACGAGGAATCCAAATATGAGGTCAAAAGTTTCAAGTTATACACTTTTAAAATGAACATATCTCCCATAGTTCCTCCCTTCTACTTTGAATATGGACATATCTTCCATAATTTTTTGCCTCCTACTGCCACTCATATTCGCCCCCCCCTTGTGCATAGTATATGCTCTTCCACCCCTTCCACATGCTATGAAAATGAACATATCCTATATCCTCTCCCCCTCTTTCTAACCTCCCTAGCTTTCTTATAACAAAAACATGTATGGATTTCTAAAAAAAGCTCGCAAAAACAAAGGAAATGGTAAAAAAGCTCACATTAAAAAGCTCGCCAAAAGATTTTTCCCGAACTTATCTATATTCAATAGGGTAGCCATGAGAGGGTCTAACCCAGATATTGGGCAGTGTCTTTCTCTCTTACAAGGCGAAAAACAACTGAAAGGCTTCCAAATATAAGCACTTGATGTAGCAAAGACTAGTGACCAATATTCAATCAATGATGCTTTTTCTTACATGCTTCATAGAGGTGGCTAAGATGAAAACTTTCCAATCAAAAGCAGGTATAGCAATTCAAAGCACAACTGAAGCCACACTTGTACTGATGTTATTGAAAGTTTCAAAAAACCAGAAATGCTAGAATAGCATCTTATGTAGCATCATCTTCAAAAACTTGTCAAAACCAAAAGACTGAACTTGGAGGGCTTGTATCTTACTCTTCAGAGCAAAGGAAAAGGGGTTTCTGAGGAAAAAGAGAGCTGATATACCACAAAAGATCCTCTGAGAAGAAAAGGCGCAAAAACACGTCAGGGCGCCATAGCTAGTCTTTCCAATTTTGACTGGTTTTTCTCTGTTTTCAGCTTGAATAAGCAACCATTGCTGCTCAGATTTCAGCACAAGATAGCTCTAGGTATGGACTAGCTCCCCCTGAAAGGAATTAGAGAAGTATGGAGTATGCTGAGAGAAAACGCATGAACAGAGGTCGACGAACTGCATGTAATGGCGACGAAACGAGCGCATATTTCTTTGATTCCTTTCAGCCAAAGGTTTGCCCCTTTGAGCTGGATCTCCAACAGAAAGGGCGTGGGAAATGGTGGAGAACCGGAGGAGAACAGGCTTAAGCAAACTTTGGGAAGAAGAGGAAGAGATGGTGAAGAAGAAGATGAAGAAGAAGATGATGATGTGGCAGAAATGGATCAAGGAGAATCAAATGGCTCTGATACCATGTTGGTAAACTGAAAAGAAAGAGTAGAGTGAACACAAACTCAGAATACTTGCATTATGGAATGAAGAAGAGTGAGGTCCTTATGTAGGCACCTCATACATGCTCACTGACATCACTGATGACTTTAGAGCTCCACAATCATCTTCTCAATCTGCTCCTAGATTCTCTCAATCATCCTATGTGGCTTTCCACCACCTAGCTGTGCTTATGGGCACCTAACTGTGCCTCTAGCACTCACACATAGAAACCAAGGTGTGCCTGAGGCATACACCTTGAGATATCCCATCATTTCCTAATCCTCATCATTAAGATAGGGAAAAATAGCATGGTAAAGGGGGGGTTTCACAGTGCTCAGAGTCATTAATAGCTATGGATCTAATTTTATACATGTTTTAAAAGTCAGAAGCGTATCACCATCATCCATGTAGATCTAAGGGGAGATCTAATGGTCTAGAATAATCTCAAACTTCAACCATTGGATTTTGACTCTATCCCAAATGGCCGTGAGAGCAAGTGCCATAATTGTCAGTTTGAGTAGTGAGTGCCAATGCATAATGGGCACAATTGTTGTGGCCCTTGGATCATGTGAGATTCAATAGATCTCATTGCTAGGATATGAGGGCCCTTGGATCGCTTTGAATCCAATGGCCTAAATCAAACTTGGAGAGAAAGTGAGTGGCTATGCCAGAGCACTTAATGCATGACTGACATGCACGATAGCAAGCCATGTGGCATGAAGGATCCAATGGTGCATGCGGCGTGCTAGTTCTCCTCCATCCGATTATCATCAGGATAGCAAGGTCACACCTCTCCATCGCGCAGCACCACTCATGAGCCATTAGATCTACTCTAGATCTAATGGTCCTCGTAGTGTCTGCCATTCTCCTTTAATGCTAGAGAGCCCTCTTTGTATAGCCATTGGATCATATGTGATCCAACGACACCTACTAAGCCATGAGGCCTCCAAAGGGTTAGAAACCCCCTTTACCTTGGTCATTCAAGTAAATTGGAGTGGGAACCTTAGCTTTCCACCAATGAGGAAGAGGAAGAAACCCTCCATTCTTTTAATATTGGAACCTCCTCATTGGCCTAGATCTTAATCTAAATTTTTAGTCCCCTAAAGGAAGAGGCCATTTTTGAGTCCATATTTTCTCTAATGCTGTCAATTTTCCTTGTTTTGGAGAGTCACAGCTATTGTCATTAGGCCGGTCATCATCACCAATGTACCCCTCCCAAGTATCCGTATTGCATACAATTTGCATAATGAGCTTGCACCAGACCATCTATTCCTACAAGCAATTGGTACCATAGCATACACTCAACACTACCTGCAAATACATTAATCTAAGGAGGATTTGAAAATGTTGCAGTCCCACATGCCTGTGCTGGAGTTGATTCTAACAATAATCATATCAAAACAGAAAAGTTCACTACATAGCCATATTGTTATTTTAGTAGGTAAAAGTGCTAAAGGACATCTTCCTAACATCATTACTTGCTAATGTGTTGTATTTGCATTAGTAGTGGTGTTAATAATATAATATTGATTTCATACCAAGTAGATACCACTTCATACCAATAGAAAATAAGCACTGGTTTCCACCTTGTATTTGATTTAGGAGTAGTATTAATATTAAAATAGTAGTACTATGAGTAAAATACCGGTATTACACTAAGCATAATAGTACTCTCCATCACATGTACTAGTTGATCGACAAACAAAAAGCACTACCTTCCAACATCTACATAGGTAGTGGTGTTAATAATATAACAGTGGTTTCATACCAATAGAGACTACTTCATACCAATAGAAAATAAGCAATGCTTTCCAACATCTTGTATCTGATTTAATAGTGGCATTAATAATATAGTAGTAGTACTAAGAGTGAAATACTAGTATTACACTAAGCGTAATAGCAATTTCCGTTAGATAGACCACTTGGTACCGACAAACAATACACACTACTTTCCAATGCCACTTGTTTCTCTTAAGTTTAATAGTAGTTTCTTGTTACAAATACCACTTCATACCAATAGTAGTAAGTAAGGTAGCTCTCCAAGTTTAAATAGGGATGGATACCACTTTATACCACTACACAATATATACTATATTGAAATGTAGCTCTCACAAGTTTAAAAGGGATAGATACCACTTTATAGACTACACAACATATTGAAGGGTAGCTCTCCAAGTTTATAGGGATAAATACCACTTTATACCACTACACAATATCCACCATTATTTAGCCCCCGATTGTGATAGCATTAATGTCATATCCATTTTGTGGAAACCAATATCAAAACCATCTACGATGTTGATCTCTCACCTCTCTTGGGAATCTTTAGGATAGATCTCCCTTGTCTTCTAAACACCATCTCTTTGGCAAAACGAGGAATCTCTTGGCTGCACTTTACTGTTTAGGCCATTGTCTTGAGAAAGACACGCATGTCCGAAGCAGAATGAGTGGTATGGGTGTTTGCAGGTCAAAATCAAAAGATTTAGAACGTCACCATTCTCAGATAAGGCATACTCAAAGCAGTGCAATTGTCAATGATGATGACTATGTGCATCTCTTTGTGCAACTTTGGCAGTCATGGAAACAATGAAATACTTTCCCTTTGATGAATCGTTTGTTCAATAGATGTAAATTGCAATTTCATTTGTTCCACTTCCATGGTCTTCTCCATGTAAGCATGTTGTACATGAGAAAAAATAATGCTCTGAGAAATTTTGACAGATCTAGGGTGCATGTAAATAACTCTTAATTTCTCCAAGAAGATAAATCTTAATTTAACAATTAATCAATACAATCATCACTTGTGCTTCCTTTAACAAGGTCTATAGGTTGTCATATAATTCCACACCAGAAGGGTTTGTGTATTGCAATGCTATTTGTAAGCCTTGCACTTCATCTTCGAGCTGCTTTAAAACAATAGCATCAGTCGACACTATAATTTTTGCTTCTTCCAAGGCCTTCTCTGATGTACATAGCCATTCCTGAGGCTTGCCATCAATCCAAATACTCCCTTATTGTGATGCAGCTCGCACATTGCGCTCTCCACATTCACAGCCTATGAATCCATACATAACATGACCTTCTACAATTTTTGTTGCATTAACCCTAGGATATCTACCCGCAAAGATTCACCTGCATCGCCAACTTGGGCTTCAAAACTTTTCTCTCAGTGAATTATTCTGGTCCTCAAGTACATGCATGCTCCAGCAGTGCCATTGAGACCACTAATTGGTTGTCTAGTTTAATGGGACCACTTTTGTAGCTTTTTGAGAAAGCCACCTTCTGCACTTAGTTTACTCACAACACTCTCTCCAAACTCAGCCCAATTAATTGCCCCTATGCACACTTCAAATACAAATCCTCTTGCAAATGCAAGACTAACTTGAAAATTTGGTGGAGGCCCTTGATAACACTGTTTGTACAATGTATAAAATCATGTGTAGTGTTCCTACTTGATAGTTCTGAGTTTAAGCTTGTGGCCCCTTTGAGGAAGCTTGAAAAACACTTTAAGACAATCCTTCATTGTTACCTCCCTTTCGATCAGCCACCTCGGTTTCCCTCCCTCCATACACAACCCTTACTCATTATTGAAGTCATCTGTTTTTTTGCAAAAGGCCTTTAGCATTCCCGCTTCTACCTTGGAAGCACACCAGTGTGGCATGGCTTATTGATTGTGTAGCCCATCCCACAACCAGAAGCACAAAGGAGCCATGTGAAGATTTGATTGAATATTGAAGACCAAGCAACTAATGGAGACCAAACTAAAAACGAGACCCAATACCAAAAACTTACCTTTCAAGAGGACACACTTTCATCTATCTTGTTCTTCCTTTACCAATGGGCTGAAGAGAAGGCATTGCGGAAACTAAGCACTCCCCACACAATGTACCTAGAAAAGAGCTCAAAAATGCACGTTCAACCTATGTGTAGGACAAGCGAGGAAGTTTTGGGAGGAAAAGACATGCATAGAAAATTGTTGTTGCATTGATGATTGCAAGCTATTACCATGATGGTTGTTTATGGCAACCTATTAACGAGTTTTAAATTTCAAACACATTCATATTCAATACCACTTCCTCAAGGCTTCACAAAACCGATTAAAGTGTACCACCTTACCATGCGTGTACCTAGAAGACATCCTCTTTGAAAGTGGGGCATCTCTTGCAAGTTCCATGTCCTTTTCCAATCCTTTCACTTTGATGTTCATGGGACTAACCAATGACCTTGACTTTAATCCTTAGGAGTGACATGTACTTATTCTAGTTTTCTTTGTAATATAGTCATCTTATGCACTCCCCTACCTCTCAAGCTCTCCCTTGTCCAACATCGGTATGATTTGGCAACCTAGATATCTATCATCAGGCGTGTTTTACAAAAAGTTATGCAAACAAAGGTAAAACCATAAGGATAATCAAGCCCTTAAGACCTACCTATTTCACATGAAGAAAAGCATGTTAATCAAGCATTTGAATTTTTACAAGATGTGATTCTTGTTATAAAATTATATTCTCAAGAGCATTCATATATGAAAAATGAAAACCTCTACATGAATGTAATGCATATTTAACAAAGCCTATCGTAGTGCGTACTAGCTTCTTTAATAAAATAAAACATTACCACCATATGTTTCTTGTAATTAACCAAATCATAATTGGTTTCAAGTGTTTCACAAACTTGGTCAAAGGTATATCCCATCTAGGAATAGAGCTTGTATACACTATCCAAAAAATGTGCAATTTCTACCACTCATGTTGAACAACGAGATACTCATTGCCAACAAGCAAAGCTCAATTCCAATTTTCAAGTTATTTAAAGAATGATATTGCAAAATGAGCAAGCTTTATTCATGCAAAGGCATGAAGCAAAGACATGAAAGAGAGCAAATGCACACTAGATATTATTGCAATGCACAAGAATGCTAAGATAAGAGACCTATATAAGGTTATCCCCATATCATCATCATTTCCACGTCTAACAGCTTTATCAATTATGTCATAAGTTGGTTAACATAGTACTTCAAATTTAAAGATAGTATATGATTTATATTAAGTTCAGTTCAAGTAAGCATACCTTTGAAGCATTGGCCTTAAGGCATTTATAGACTAGAGCCACCCATGCCTACCCATGGTGCATGAATGTGTATGGGCCGCAGGTTGGAGAGGCATCCATGATCCGTGGGTGGCCTATGGCCCTATAAACAGCCTTAGTGATCGTTTTGCAAAGGTTGAGACAATTTATGAGGTGACATTATTAAAGCTCTGTGATGTCTTTTCTTCCCCCAAGGGCATGTGATACAAACATGAGCTACCATTTATATACACAGATTCTGTCCTAGAGATGAGAGATCCAAGTTTCAACCCTACATCAATTATAAAGATGTAAGGTACACATTATGAAATGGATTTCTTTTACGACCTTTTATTCTTGGGAATGACCCTCATGATCAAAAAATCATTTACAAGCATTCTCTCCCCGAGAGATCAAAAGCTTCCATCACCATAAATATGTATAGGACTACAAACCGCAAAGAAAAAGAAGGAAGAGCCAGATTTCAGATCAGATCTATCATAGCTGCCCTCAACAAGATCTATCTATCATCGATCGTCAAATGGTACAAAAAGAATACAACAATAGAGTAGGAGGATCGCATCTCTTCATGAATAGAGCCCTCAACATCATAGCTTCCCCTTATCTTATTTTGTTGATCCGGTATTTAGTTGTCCATTACCTCACTAGACGATTGCTGATCATCAGTCTGATCTATGCAGACGTTGCTGATACCTCCTGCGAAGCATCCTCTTTCGTGATTTCAATTTTCGACTCATCAGCTTTTGAGGCATCCGCGGTTTCCTTGGACGTGACTTCCGGGATGTCTCGCGATGCTCCTGCACCTGGAGCCTCCTCCTCAGCTACGTATACGGTGATCTTGCTCAACAGGAATACGATTGGCGCTGACATTGCTGTAGGCCCGTGCTTAGTCGCTGCAGCACTTAGAGATTCCGCGCCTGGGCACTCTGCAAAGCCACAACAGGCCCACAAGCACCACCGAGTGAGCTAGACTTCTCAGACGCGCAGCGCTTTAAGGTCGATCGCGATACAGCAAGGCCCCCAAATAGGAGCATCATCAATCGGTTCAATGTCGATATGTTTCATCTGACCGGCGTGACAACTTACCGTGCGACGTTTAGACTTTAAAGTACTCACACGTAGATGGAGACACTTTGGGCTTGATGTGATACCTGCATTGGACAGCTCGATCAGAAGGTTTAGAACAGCTTCTGAATAATCGCTAACTCCAGCCTCGGTTGGCTCTTTCAACAGACCCTGCAAAACGAATACGGCCGTCAATGTAGCGGTACGTCGGCACGACGTTAACAAGACTGCTATACAGGCCTGAGGCGGGATGTGAAAGAGATGTGGATAAGTAAATGCACCTGAGCCTCAGCAGTGGAAGACTTATAGATCGCCACCACCTTCGGCTGAAGCTCCTCCTTCTTGTCTTCGATCTCTTTCGTAATGCCTTCCTGCAAACAGCGCAACTGCTTATCAGCACGAGCACCTTACAAACTCCCCCACGGCTGATCATAAGCGATCACAATAGGAAGCGTTCTATGCACGAGTGCAATGTACAGTATATCGAAATGGCAGCAACTGGAAAGGAGGCAGGAAGACCCACCTTGGATGCGTCGAAGGATCGGCAAGCCTCAGCTGCGGCATGGTTCTTGGGCCCCTTCTTGAGGAGCTTCTTGAGGCGGGGGAGGACCTTATTTTTCCAGTAACTCATGATCGGGGAGGATATAAGGTAAGAGGAGAGAAAGAGGAAGGCGCTAGCAGGAGAAGAGGCGAGTGATCGATCTAGGAGCTGATGGACGAAAGCTGGGAAGAAGGATGGGTGGGAGGGAGGGAAATAGATGAAGCTAGCTAGCTAGAGGTGAGCACTTAAGGGAGTTTGAAGGAGGAGGTAAACAAAGGTACATGTTGAAAGTATCATCTTTCAAGGCGAGGATGGTGGCACAATCATGCAGATGAGAGAGAGAGGCAGACACACACTCGGATACAGAGAGAAACACTCAGATACAGAGAGAAAGAGATATTGTAAAGTGGGTGTGATTGCAAGAGTGAATGAATATATATTGAATAAGAGATTGCTTTGAGAGAGAGAGAGAAAGAGAAGATGAGCAAAGTAGTGATTGTGAGAAAGAAAGAGAAGAAGATGAGAAAGAAAAGAAAGGAATATTGGGACAAGCATCGCCAGACAGATCCAGGACGGCAGTATTGGCTGTGTTGCACTTTGCCCTTATATTTCAAATAGCACCCGCCCTCATCTCTTTCATTTGACTACAAAATGGGGCTCATCTAGCTGGCCGGCCACCCCTACCCCTCAGAACCCCTCTTCGTACTTCATTTTGTGAATCTTACTCGTTTCTAATTTCATATTATCTCTCCTCTCTCTTTCTTGCGGGTGGGTCTCTTCCATATTGATATGTGCTCAGAGACTCCTTTCTCTCTTTGTGTGCAATGTGGGTTCATCCTCCCCTCGGATACTCCGAAAATGTGCTCCAAAGTCATGATAGAACATTCATAGATAATCATGTATTACATCCATGTGTGTGTGTGTGTATGTGTGAGTGTGTCTCTCTCTCTTTCCATAAGCTTGAAAGTGAATATGTTCATAACCAAATCATAGCAAAATTTCAAAGACAAGGTGACAACCAATTTAAGATTAAAATCAATAGCTTTCAAATAGTCCTCAACTCTCAAATATATACACCTATGCAACATCCAACCAATAAAGAAGGTGTGCACTAGCATGCATGCTTTTTATTTATTGTTGGTAAATCATGAGACTACTCCTTGCAGTTTCATCTTAAGATAAGTAATTCTAGGTGGGTTTAACATGATGGAATTTATAAGTTTACATAAATATGCCTTAAGAAGGGGTTTCCAATTGACCAAAATAAAATGTTTAAATTTTTATAAAGGGAAATGAATGTAGGACTGATATGTAAGTAGGAGTCTAAATATTACCCCATAAAACCATGTTTTATGCAAGTTTTCTTGATACTACACACATTTGGGATTAGTTCTTTAAGGTGGTGCTACACATTATAGATGTGACTTTCTTTCTAGTGGGACTCATATGAATACTGAGCTTACATCTCATAGTCAACCTATCAAACAAGCTGAAGATGGTTACATATTACCTTGTCCTATGGATGCATGATAGTGATTTTAGAACTAAAATTGCTTTATTATAGTCACACACTGAAGGGCATGCTAAGCTTATGTCTACAAGCTTAGGATGTTCATAAATCTACTTGTGCTATGGATTCACATATTACACGTGTAGTTCCCAGCACAAATTAAGTTTGGGTTGTTTAGGACATGTCTTAGGCAAATAGAGTGAGCATTAAAAGAACAATCAATTCATTTCATGTGGATTTCATGTGGCACCTAGCATATTAATTTCATTAGTGCAAGTAGCGGAGAAGTAACATAGCCAATGTCTCCAGGTGTTGGTCACATTAGCAAGCTAAGTTGTGACCATGATGACATGCACAATCATTTTCTCCACCTACACACATCTCTAGAGAATACATGTGTATATTCATGTCTCAATACATCAGATATGTAAGGTATATGAATATTTATTTTAGGTTTATTAGCACTGGCTCTCCTAGAGACAGTGCTTTAGGATTGAGTTGAGTGGAAGTTTAGTGATTATTCTTAGTTTTCAAGGAATTTTTATTAATAATTTCTAAAATTCTTAACCTTGTTGGCCTCCAGCCCCTCTCCCCCTCCCCCAATGCCAAAGCTTGCCCACATCCATGGCTTAGACAAACCGTCCACCCTCCTGGTCGAGGAGGCTTCCCTCACCATCTGTACCTTTAATTATCCTTCCCTACCCGTCTGGACCTTCTTCATGTTGATGCTTGGTTATTTCACAAGTACCTAGTCATCTTCTTCTTCTTCGTCAACTTTTGGAGCTTCTTCATCATCATCTTCCTCAGAGCTTCTTCATAACCATAGCCAAAGTGCTGTTATCGCCATAGCCACACCAGCTTCTTCCTTGCCATAGCCACCTGTGAATCTACTCCCTCTGTCTGCCTCAACTCTGATTGGGAATCCAGATATTGCCTCCGCGCTCACCTCCTTCTCTCCTCTCCAACCCCCTCCCCCCTCCTCCTTCACCATCTGTGTCATCAGTTACTCTAGCATCGGTAAAGCATCCCTCTTCAGCTACCTCCTCTCCAAGTGCTTCGCCCCTATCTCCCACTCCTCTTCTTACCTCCTCGCCCATGAAACCACTTGCTTCGTCCATGGATTTCAATTCAGAGAGATCCCTGCCTACGACGGTTGTAACTCCATCGCTTCCCATTTGCATCGATCCAGCCATGGCAACTAACTCCCTACTGCTCTTTTCTGCATGGATCCTTTGCCTTGGAGCCATTGCTGGTATTCGGAGTTATGTTTCCTCCAGTCTTTGTGTCTAATTACCAATCTTTCCTATATTGGTGTCTTGCGCCTGTAGCTTGATATGCCTGTCATTTCTTTGTTGCTCGCAGCAATGGTGTTAAACTTGAGCTGGAAGGTTTTGTACAAGTGTATCGACTTTTCAAAGAAGAGATCAACACCATTTTTTGTGTGTTGAAAATGCAGATTATGTCGGAGAATCACAAGCTCATGTCCCTCACAATAAAGCACCGTAAATTTTTTTGCATAGTCTGCACACATGCCGATAGCCTAGTCTACATTATAAACCCCACTTTCTAGAACGATCACCTGCAAGACTTGGAGAAAGAAATACAGTGAGAGCATTGTTTCTTCGACTTTTCTTGAATGCATTATGAGAGGCCTGCGATCTAGCAAGGTTCCATTCCATCTAGCAAATTCTCCAACCTTTGTTTTCAAAATTAGAATTACCATTGAAGCCCCGACCTCTTGATATAATCATCGAGGGTCGATCTTCATAGAACAAATATAAGGAGCAGATGATGCCTCTTACAGTAGTTTTGTGGGATTTGTTGAGTCAAAAAAATTTGTTTAAGCTATGTTATGCTTTCGGTATGATAAATTATCCTTGTCAAATTTCACTTTTGATGCTTGTATGTATTCACATGATAGGAGAGATCTTAGCTTAGTGGGAAACAATCTTGATGTTAGAGTCTTCATCATGTGCATTCCATGGCCAGAAAGCAAAGCAACTGATTTAAAACTTGAAGGCTCCAACTTGCAAGATGTTTTGAAAAACATTCGATCTTTGCATTTCCCTTCGCTACTAAAAGGACTTCTCAACAATGAGCTTCGAATTCATTGTTTTGTGAAGGAAGAAGTTGGGAAGGTATTGGAGCCTTTTCACAATGTCAAGAAATGCTACCAAGCATTGTACTTTTCATAGCATTTTGTGGCATGCACGCTATCGCCCATTGCAGGTCCTATCATGCTCACTTTTACCAAAACACTCTACTTAACTCTAAAAGCGTGCTCTGAGTTTGGACTTACTGAAGATGTTGATGATGCAATTCAAAAGGTTAATGCCGAGGCAAATAAGCACCTGCTAAGTATATAGATCGCTTCAAAGGAGGGATTGCTGATAGCTGTGCATGACCTACTAGTGCATATCTTTGGAAAAAATATTTTTGAGATAGCTATAGCAGAGGTGGTGTCAACTACAACTGAGACAACCCTTGGTGGGACTCTACCACTTATTGGCTCTATAATCTTAGCCGCTCACTTGCCGAGCCAGGTCAAGAAAATTGTAGACAAACTTGCAGTGAAGGCTTGTATGTTGCATGAGCTTTGGATAATGCAAAATATCTCAGGGTTGCTTGGTGAAGCGTAGTCCTAGTCTTTCGCAGAAAAAGATACGCATGCCACAATAATGTAATGCTCGATGTCAAAGTCTAGACTTTACAACAATCAAGAATCAGCAAAAACTAAATCTAAGAGGGTATCGAGCTTATCTCAGGTGTTTGGAAACAGCATCCGATTGTTCAAGTAGTCCATGATCCATCCAAGTTATAGAGAGGCATGTCTTGAGTATTTTTAATAGACAATGCTTACTTTCTCATTGGCACTTGTACATTGCAGTGAAGTTGAAGACACAACCCTCGGTGGGACTCTGCCACTTATTGGCCCTATAATCTCAACCGCTCACTTGCTGAGCCGGTTCAGGAAAATTGCAAACAAACTTGCAGTGAAGGCTTGTATGCTATATGAGCTTTGGATAATGCAAAATATCTCAGGGTTGCTTGGTAAAGCGTAGTCCTAGTCTTTCACAGAAAATGATACGCATGTACAAGCAAAGTAGGAGATTGCCAAGGACATGATATCCACTATCCAAGGACGAAGGAAATAAGGATCAAGGGTCTGCACCAAACATAAGGGCAATGTATAGCATATGTGTATTGGAGAAATGGGCGAGCACCAATGGTGCTAGTAGCATGGCCTCCATCTTCACTCAGTGCACCAATGGGAGAAATGTGTACTGTTCACCAATGGCACTAGCAACACTGCACTTCCATCTTCACTCAACAAGGGTGGAAGGGAACGAATGAAGATGTAATGGTGGTATAGGAGATGAGTTTTTGTGTTTTTGCATCTATCTAATTTGGAAGCTAAAATCATGAGGTGATATCCTCTCACAATACTTATATACCACAAGGTCCTTGTTTCACACTACAAAGCTACTCATTTAGTATTGTATCGATAAGGCACATGGTTTTGAGAGGAAGTTGGGACAGTCGCAAAAGATGAACACAACATTGAGCAAAGCACGCTAGCATGCATGGTTCATCGTGACACATGGATGGTCAAACCACGACATGAGAAATTTTCATGCATCCTGACGGTAATTTTGAGAAAGTGATCATCTATGGTCAATGAATGTGCCCATTCTCTGTCATTAAATGTTTCATTAGAGAGAAAGCGCTAGTCTTATCGGCTTTAGGGTATTCCCAAAAGGGTTTACCCAGATGGCACTCATGTTTTAAGCGTTATGGTATATGAGTGCACTTTTAAATACTCCTAAGTGATGATGGTCTTAATTTTCTTCCAATCAATTTTTTGAAAGTACTCCTACACATAAAAAAGTGTGCATGTTTTCCATCTTCTTTGGGGTATCCCTGCAAAGGTTTGCTGAAATGGCACATGGAATTTGCAAGCACTGGTTGGTGAATGACTCTGTTCTTTTTCCAAATTTTATCTTTTATTAAAAAAAAGAATTGTGGAATATTCTTGTTGTAGTCTCCTTTTGTGTATCCCATCTGCTTTGGGGTATCGCTGTAAGGATTTGCTCAAGTGGCACATGGGATTCACAAAAATCCGATCAATGAATGTGCCTGTTCTCTTTCATTAAATATTCCTTTATAGAGAGCATTTGGTACCATCTGCTTCAAGATATTTTTGAAAGGGTTTCCTCAGATATTTAACTCTATATGTATGGTTAAGTGCACTTTTGAATACTCAGGAGGGGTTTTTTATAGGAGAGGATTGTCTCCGCCACCAAGTCAGGTAAGGTATTTCACTTGACCTCTCGTCAATGAGGATTGTCAGCTAGAATGTTCAGGTCCTAGGTGGTGTGCCATATCCCCGCCATAGGCAGCTGATTTATAACCAACTTCATCCACGTGTAACAGGTGGTTCTATAGACACTCTTTCTTTAGGAACACAAATTGGATGCCAGAGATTGTGCTAGGTCATGCAAGTCACTTTTAGGACACACTTTTTGGTCGCCTACTCTTGGTACCAGGGGAGGTATTTGCATTTCTATTTCTTCTGCTATGCTCCCCTCAGTTGTTGGACATGGGGTTATTATTCCCTTTAGAGGTCAGTAGATTATTTTATTGATAGGGGGACGAAAGGTTGGCTTGCTAAACTTGTATGCCCCAAATATTAGAGGACCATGTCCTTCTATGGAAGGAGCTGCTCTCTTGGTCTTCTATTGTAGATTCTTGGATTACTAGAGGAGATTACAACATGGTTAAGATGCCTTCAGATAAAAAAGGGGTAAGAGAAGGTGGGATTCACTCTTTGGGGAGAGCAACATGGAATGCCTTCCTATTTTAGTTTGGTGGTAGAGATGCTTGGTATGAAGATGCTTTTCACACTCAGACACAGTCACTCCTATTTTCTTGGTCAAACAGTAAGTGTAGATGCCTATCAATGCATGGATTGACAGATTTTATGTGGATATTGGGCTATGGGTAGAGGTAAGTCAGTGTGCATTAGCATTGGGGTGTCCACTTCAGACCATTTTTTTGGTTGTTTTGATGATTTCAAACCCTTGGATGAGAGAACACTCTACCAGTATCGAGATTCTAGATGCCTTTTAAGCAGAGAAGGGCCTCATAGAGTTTGTTTTGTAGATTTGGGTTTCTCACATAAAGGATGGGTAACATCACCCATCACATGTGGCTTCAGCCCTCGTTCATATTAATTATTTTTATCACTCAACTGCTTGCAGGAGGAGATGTGAGATTCTCAGGTTAGAGGTTGGCATTCGTTAGCAATTGGTAGCCCTTCAGAGAGAAGAGAAAAAATAGGCTATATAGATGCTTGGGTTCAAGATCACCTTGCTATAGCAAGGGCTTAGCATTAGACACTATTAGATTAGGGAGCAGAGTATGATGTTCATGCTAGAGAGTCATTCTAAACTCAAATTAGAGGCATAGTCAATAAGCATTTTTTCTCTACTCTTGGCCCCAGACATAGTAGAGAAAGTATCTCTTAGCTTATTGACTCAGACGACATTCTATAGACAGATCCTGATGTTGTCATGCATATTGCTATAGGCTTCTATACCTCCCTTCTTACAGCAGATCTAGACACGTATGCTAGAGATGATGCTAGGGATGCTATTTGGCAATGTATACCTATGTTGGTGAAACCTGATATGAGAGTCTACACATTTCACCAACATAGAATTCAGGACTGGTCTTCTAGGTTCAGATGGGCTGACTTCTTTTTTCATTGCTTTTTGGGATCAAATTAGGGATCACATTATCCCAACCCTATAGGGCACTTGGGACTCTAGTGATATGCCTGACTCACTTACAGAGGGTCTCATTCATCTTATTCCAAAAGGTGGTTGCAGGAATTTAGTGTCCTAATGGAGACTGATCACTCTATTGGGCACTCTATATAGCGAAAGCAATTAGCCTTCATTTGTAGCTCATTCTTCCAAACCTCATTCATGATTCATAGACAAGCTTTGTACATGGCAGAGGCATATTTGATAACATTTTCTCATTTTGGGAGGCTTTTAAGTGGGCCTGCACAAGGGCACAAGGCTGGCCATTCTACTTCTGGACCTTGAGAAAGCTTATGATAGGGTAGATTGGAGCATCTGGAGGGAACTCTTCTCCGTTTTGGATTCACAAATGCTTGGATTAGAGGGGTATCTGCTCTTTATTGATCAGCCCACAGCCAAGTACTAATTGGAGGAGTCAAGGGAGATAGGTTCCAGATCTTTAGATCAGTTTATTAGGGATTCCCTTTACCCCCCTTTCTTTTTTTGTTTGTGGATGAAGCTATGCATATCTACATTAGATCTCAAGCTGATAATTGTGCTGAGACTTCCATTCAAGCAGGAAGATGAGCTTTTGGACAATGAGTTGGCAGATGACGCAATTGTTTTTCTGGATGCCACACCACAGATGCTCACTTCTTCAGGACAGCCTTGGATTTTTTTTGCATGGCTACAGGGGCACATATAAATGGATGCAAATCCAATGGCTTTTGGATTAGCGATGAGGAAACTCTAGACTGGGGAGCTGATTTTGGTTTCACATGGATTCAGAGGTGTGTATCTATCACATATTTGGGATGCTAGGTAGGTATGGGCATCTCTCCTGCGCAACATTTTTCTCTTGTGCTGGAGAGCATAAGGAGGAAACTCCTCTTTTGGAATTTGGCCAAACTAGACTTGGCATCTAGGGTTTGTTTGCATCTTGTGTTATTGGCCACTGATTGGTTTGTTTGCTCATGCTAGTGCAACTCTAGGGATAGTATCAGTCAACTCAAGAGACCTATCAAAATCTTTTTGTGGAGTGGACTTGATGGACAACGGATGCCATAGCCAAGGTGGCTTGGGAGGACCTCATACTCCCCATTGGGGAAGGGGGTCTTAATATCATCGACCCAGACTTGCAGTGTAGGGCCCTACTCTGCGATATAGTGGTTAGAGGATTGATGCCTGGACGTGAGCCTTGGAAGGATTTTTTCTTGTGCAGCATATAAACATGTACTTCCACCTCAAGAAGAGAGTGGATGGACACCACTATAAGTATTTTTACTTGAACTTGCTTAGACTTCCTCCTCTCCTCTTATGGTGGCCATTCTAAAAGCTTGGAATAGCTTTAGAACGACACTTTGGAGGGTGGCACCCTCCTCTTGTGAAGAAATTGATAGGTAGCCCATTATGTGGAATGAAAGCATACTTGATGAACATGGCAGACTGGTAGGCACTTTGCACTATATGCAGTGGTCTAGATGGGAGGGAGGCCTTGTATCTACTGTGGGATCTTGGAAATCTTTCAAGAAGCTTCCAAAGGATTGGAAAGTTTTATTAGTTGGTCATCTCAAAGGGAGTGCAGGGAAGATTTAGCAGATTGATGCAGCCATTCCAGTGGAGTGGATGGATACAAATGATCTGCAGTGAACCTATGGAGGTCCAAGTTCAAGGAGAATCTTTCAAAGACTCCCTTTTTTAATGTGAATTTCATATTTTTTGAAAAAAGACAGACATTTTGCGAGAGCTTTTAAAAAAAGACTTGAAACCAAGTTTTTTTGAAATTTGGCTGACAATCTTTTTTGGGAGAACAAGAAAAAAAACCTTCATCTGGAATACCAAAATTGCATAAAATACATTAATTTCTCAAAACCGTTACAATATGGGCCTATGCATCCACCAATGCAGATAAAAGGGCCATGGCAAATCACATTTCAAAATCCTAAAAAGCTAGAAAACATACATGCCATTGATCCTACAAAGAACAATACTCATCATCCAATCCTACAGCTTCAAATGCACTAGAGCCAAAGCTTTGTGGGGTGGACGTTGTAAAGCCTTCCTCCTCCAAACTATCCACTAGAATATTCTCAAAGAAAACTTACCCAAGTTGAGACGCCATCCTCTTTCTTGCATGGTGTGTTTTAGCTTCAATTTGTGAACTGCATCTAATCTATGTCTTTGGAATCTTTTGGGATAATGTTATGTATTGTGTCCCCTTTGGCAATTGCCCTACCTATGTTAATTGAAATACATATAATAAAAAATCTAAACCAATTGCTTAGTCAATGATATCATTGACCAAGCTCTACCTTGCTTGCTTTATGCAACCAAGCTAAATGCTTGTTCAATGAGATCATTGACTGAGCAAGCTAAAATCTTTAAAAGATTCAAATTATTTGAAAGAAACTAAAATTTTTTGTAGATGCATAATTTGGCCCTTCTGACATCAGAAATAAGTCCAAAAGGCTCCAAAACCTTGAAAACGACTATAAACATGGGTTCTTTTTTATGTTTTTTTGGAAAACCCTAGATAGGAAAATGTTGGACTTCATCGAATTGGTTGATGATATCATTGACCAATCGTGCACCAATTTGATGATATCATCAATCGAGAGCCAAGTGCATGACGGATTGGCCAATGATATCATCGATCGAGAACGGAGTGCATGCTTTCCCATCTAGATTTTTTTATAAAATGGTTGGAAGGCACCCTTGTTTATACTCATTTTTAGGGTTTTGAGGCCTTTTGAGCTTATTTCTAATGTCAAAAGAAGCAAATTATGCACTTACATAAAGTTTTAAAATTTTCCAAATAATTTTGAGGTTTTGGCTCACTCAGTCACAATGATATTATCTATTCTTTCTTTATCAATGAATAAAAGTTTTCCATTCTTTCTTTATGTGATTAAAAAAGAGTGAAAAGTCACGTTTGGACAAGAATGAGTAGAAATGCTATTAGGTGTAATAACCTAAGATAATAAAATTCCTTTTTTGAGAGAAATACAAAGGTCAAGGGAAAGAGAAAACTTTTAGACTTTGAGAATATAGAAAATTGAAAGATATTTTGTGATATGGTGGAGGTCCTTCTTACTTTGTAAGCATGATGTTTGAAAAATGCATAAATTCAATAACTTTTTAGTTTTTAACTACACGATATTTACTCTTTTTTTGAAATTTTTATAATTTTAATGAATGCTTGAGGGAATCTTAAAACAGTTACCAATGTTACATAACAGAAATAGATGTTACACTATTTTTTAAGTTTAGAGTAATAGGCTTGTTGAAACACAATTGATCTCAATCATTGAGCTCTACTTAGTTAGAGAGCTAATTTCTTTGGATGCTATGAATGCTTCATCTTCATTCTATGTGAGTGACCTCACTAGACCATAACACTTTCGTTTTTCTCATCACTTGACATAATTGAGCCCCTAGCCAAATATAACAAAAGATCATTATCAATAAATTCTAGGAAACACCGTTTAAAATGGTACTAGTAGGTAGAGGTAGGCTATGCTTTGTGGTTCTCCTCTATTAATTGCTTTGAAGGCAACTTAGGGTTATGAACCCTCTTTGTGGACATCAAGAAGCAATTCATTTCACTTTATTATAGAGGAGATGATGTTTTTGCTCTACTCTTCTCAATAACATTTGTTTACGTCCACTCAAGAGAAGAATCCAAAGAATCACTTACAAATGAATGGTTCTTGAACTTAAGCCTCAATGGCCCATATAAAGAAGACAAGACAATTTGATAATTGAGTTAGAACCAATTGTAAAAACCGATCAAAAGTACTAAAGAAAATAGAAAAGAGGAATTCTTAAGGTAGGGCAACTATTTTTCAAGCAAAAAACTTGTGAAAATGTGAGAAAAAGATAAAGATTTTACAAAAATTAAATGAAAATTTGAAATGTAAAAAAGACTAAAACACTATAAGATTGATATGGAGGATTGACTTTCAAGGAGTTTTGATCAAAATCTAATCCCTGGGATAGATAGCACAAAGATGCATTCTAATTTGATCCCCAAGATTGGATTAGAATGCATCTTTGTATTAATCCGGATTAGTGCAAAGATGCATGCTAGGAGTTAGCATTGTCAAAACACAGTCGGTGATGCAATTAGTGGTAATTGGATTAGCATGAAGATGCATGCTAATTGACATGCACCTTCATGCTAATCCAATCTTGGGATCAGATTAGCTTGCATCTTTGTGCTAATATGATCCCTACGATTAGATTCTTGGGATGATTCAATTTGCATTTTTGTGCTAAAATCTGAAGCCTAGGATCATATTAGCATGAAGACTTTGTGATTTTTTTTCTTGCAACGAAACTTTGTTTTAAATAGTTCTTTTTAAAAGATAATTTTCAACGTTAAAATCATCAAAAAAGAATCTTTATAGTCCACTCACTTTTGGAATTCATTGCCATGCTATCAGAGTTAAAAGGAGGGAGAAGTCTATTCTTGAGAATCATGAATACTGATGGGTTTGGGTTTAAGGTTTGGAAGACTAAGATAGCTAGGCCAACATAAATAACATTTTCAACTCTAGGGTTTCTGCCAGGAGGGAGAAGTCTATTCTTGACAATCATAAATAATGATGGGTTTGGGTTTGGGTTTAAGGTTTGGAAGACTAAGATAGCTAGGCCAACATAAATAACATTTTCAACTCTAGGGTTTTTGCTTTCTAAAATAGGATAATAATATTTAGTTTTTTAAATATGGACCTCAAAAACTCACTTTTCATTATTAAGTCTTAAATATACATAAAATAACTTTTTCAAGTCCAAGGTTTTATATTTTTTAACCTCTTGGTTTAGTGCTTTTGGGGTTCCATTTTTAGGGTTGGATGAGGGTTTACATTTGGCACTAGCCCTAAATTCCTTTGTCTCTATATTACCCACGGCTTCTATATGGGCATTTTATTTATTGTGAATGAACCAATTCCTCTTTGTGTTTACTATGATATTCAAGATGTTGGTGTTGGTCTCAACTTATGATTTAGGCAATGCAACTTCCTCTATGTCATCTCAAAATGTAAGCTTCATCATCCCTGAAGAGCCTTCAATCTTTTCATATAACCTAGCAATTAGTTATGGCAATGTGTATGTCTCCTCATTCAAAACCTATTACTCTTTCAGATTATTTTAGAGGGATTGAACTTGAAGAAGTAGTGCATTAGTTCTAAAGCTGCCAGGATAGGTCTAATGTTCATTCCACTTCCACTCAAGCTATGAATGCGCCATTATCACTAAGTGATTGATCAATAACACATGTGTCTTCATCTTTGAGAGTTGAACAAAATGCATCTACTTTTCCCAAGAGTTGGAACACAGTGCATCTACTTTTTCCAAGAACCTAAGAAATGAATGGTTGCACATTGATAAAAGATTCATGAGTTACGGGAGGAGGAGGATGCAATTCTTGATATTCGAATCTCAACTGAGGGAAAAATGCACTACCATATAAAATTATTTAGGGAGAGTAGGTATGAAAAAGCTAAGAGTATGAGCACATAGTGCTTTGGTTAGAATGCTTGAATGGAGTAATCACCCCTCTAAAGAATGAGCAAGTAGAGTAAGAGGACAAGGTGTCTTAGGAATCCACATCTTATTGGGCCTATTGGACATATGGCAATATCATGAATGGAAAGCTACTTTGCTATGAATGCAAAAGTAATGCCCATAATAGGAAAACCATACTTGATGAATAATAACACAAGATTTGATATTTTACACACTATAGAAGGAGTGTTAGACGGCGATGAAAAAATTGCTAACTATAGTCATTTCAGTAGAATGTGGAATAACTTCTTTAACAATTTGAAGATCCCAAAAAAACTAAGAATGGGAGTATGTAGTATATGTGCAAATTTAAGAGTCGATGACAACACACCAACATCTTGAACTAAAAGAGATACCAATAATAGTATAGTTTTATTTTCTAAAAGGCTTTGTGCATGTTTAATAATTTTTATGCATTTCTACATGTAGCTCAAATCAATAGTGCTCTTAAGCACATAGAGATTAGCAAGCTCTAGAATGATAAAACGTAGCAAAGCATTGGGATTTTTATGGATGGTATGGATTAAAGAAGACCTATTATTCACACTTCTTGAGAGTTCCAAAAGATGTGAAGGAAGAGAGATTTGTGCAAGCTTCAAATGGGATGTCTTTTCTATACAAAAAGACCCAATCTAAGATAAGTTTCAATTATTCAAATTTGCACAATGATCCAAATCTATCAATCACAATACCTCATCATACTTACACATCATGGGAAGGCCCTCTTCCCATAACACTAATATCTAACTTGATGATATAGAAAGAGAAAATAAAAACTAAACATTTCTTGCATACATGTTGGAAGAATTGATGCATTCACTTTGGTAGAGTCTAGAGATTATAAAAGAACCTTATACTCCATGGCTTGAGATTTATTTCTTAAAAGAGGCTTACCATTTCATGAGATCTATTCAAGGGGAGGAAGGTAAGGAATTATCTACCAAGAGATTGAATGAATTGAGCTGTCAACATCAATTTCTTATAAAGAGAAAAGAAGATAAAAGTTACATATCTATATGGTAAGCAATATGCCTCTTCTTGAGATTGTATGCCCAAATTTTTCCTTCTTTCTAGTCTGTGAAATTCATGCTTGAGTGCAAGAACCTTTAGTGATTAATAGTGATATGAAGCAAGCATACTTTCAAGGAAGGGATGTTGGTTATAAGAGGTGCATGCCTGAGAAGAGAAGTTTTATTGAGAATGCAAAACCATACTCTAGAATTGGAGACAATGGAGTGTGGTGCAATAATTTCCTTGAAGACAAGCAATAATTCTTGATTACTATAAGAGTAGAACTACTACTTTGTGCAATGCTTTGCATGCTCCTTCTAGGCAAGTTGTATAACCTCAGAGTCTACCACTTGAGGTAGAAGTTTTAATCAATGAACCACACAAGAGATATACCTTGGTGCATGACAATCTTACCAAAGATGAGAACAACTCATTGAAATGTGTGCAATTTCCATAAAAGGTTTGAAGGTTTGATCCATGACCCTCTTGGATACCCATTCTAGATTGCAAAACTAATAGAAATTCAACAGTCTATGCAAGGGAAAGTGACTTCCATTGTTGTGTGATGGTTTAGGATAGAATTAGTTGCATGTCTAAAAAGGAAAAGGGCAAGAAGGGGCACCAAAAACCAACCACATTTGGATGTTCTTGATCTTGGAGAAGTAGACATACTTTTTTATAATTTTCCAACTTACAAATCATGGATGCCTAAGGACAAACATAATCTACATCTTCTCTGAGCAGGATCAATCCTATGCGACATAGCTTTTTCAAAACTCCTCTAGACTCACACGTTTGCAATGGAAGGAGCATTAGGTCTTTACAGGGACAAATTAGTGTTCTTGTTTTCATAGCGTCAAGGAGGATGGATCATCCACTTTTGAATCAAATCATGACAATCATCTTGAAGATGTTGAAACTAGAGGTGTTGATATAGAAGAGGACGCACTTGCAAAGTAGGAGACTGCATGTACACTTTTTGTTCTATAGAGATCTCTAAAATTTCATCTTTTTGGAATATCATCATACCAAAAACTACCCAACTCTGCAATTCCTTTGATGACATTAGGAAACCAAGGACTATGTATTGTGTTTCTTAGAATACGTAAATTTCAAAAATTTTCAAAATTGATATGGAAAATACTCTTACATTTAGGCCTTTTTTAATCATGCTTTTTTCACATAATTATACTATGCAATGCTATTTTTAATTATGATAAAAAAATTGCACATTTTTACTTTTAAAGAGAAATATTCCATTTTGTTCTTGTTTATGAGCAATGTTATTCGCTTTATACGACCCAATAGTGTTAATACATGATTATACATAAAACAAGAGTGCATGTATGCACAAAAGCACTGGCTTCAGCCTATGAGGCTCTATCAATTAAGGTTCTATCGACAAGAAATTTAAGGACAATTTCTACATCCATTTAGTTCAAAAAATGCAAGGTGTATTGTGTCATGAACTACAACCATATGAAATATCATCCTTCGATCTTGCATCCCATGTGGCATCTCTACTGTTGATTTCAAAACTTATTTGCATCGAGAACATGCATCAAAAGAGACAAATGTTATAAGAATTCAAGCTAAAGCAGCATTGATAATATTAGAGTCCAATAATATCGACTAAGTACTTTATTGTATTGAATAAACAATCATTGGGGCTTTGTTGATAACGCAAGGCAATGTCAATTGAGTGCTAGATTTCAACACTAGGTGCGAGATCTAGGTCTGTTGTTGTTGTGAGAATTACAATTTCATCATCAGAGTGAGTTGTCGTTTCAATAATTGGCACAAAGCAGTAAGGGTGTATAGAATTGTCATCATACAAGATCCATATTGGGGTCAATACGTTTTCATTGCCGCATTGCATACATAAATTTTCGGTTGCAAATGACCACACTTGAATTGGTCTTTGAAGGAACTTTGAAAGCCATGCAATGGCAAATCTATCTCCCCAAAGACAAGTGTGTTATATCGGAACACTGATTCTTGTAAGATATTCGTCGTGCATTTTAACTCCATATTGTTCAACACGTATGAAGCGCAAATCCAAATATGTGTTGAAATAGTTTCTTGCATGCTAGTCATTATTGTGCAAGTTCGAAACACAATTTTGGATTGTTAGAGTCCGTAGTACTTCAAATGTCATCCCATTTTTCAATAGGTATGTGATTGCGTCAAATAAATAATCACTTGGTGTGTAACCATAATGCATGACATGGCACAATTTTGGATTGTTAGAGTCCGTAGTACTTCAAATGTCATCCCATTTTTCAATAGGTATGTGATTGCGCCAAATAAATAATCACTTGGTGTGTAACCATAATGCATGACATGGCTTAAGTTTTGTTTGTGCAAGGTGTAATCAATTGACTTGTTTGGGTCCATTGTTGTTTTGAATGCCATGCTCACCTTTTTTTTCTTAAAAGATAATAAATCTATCAACAGGGCTACCTTTACAGTTTTAAATAAATCACTTTGATGTCCTTCTAGAAGCTGTGCATATATTAGTAAAGAGAATAGAAAATAACTTAAACAATGAAGGTTTTATAAATGATATCTCCTAGACGGATGTGCACACTTTTCGAGCAAAAACCTACGAGCAGAAAAGTCCGAGCGATAATTTTTGACACCAACCATGCTTGTATATTTCTCAAAGGAATATACAATTCTTTCTTAATTTCTCATTTATGGAACCGTATACTTACTTATTTTTCATTATAACCCTCATTTTAGAGAACATCATCTATATATGAACAAATAGTGAACACTTTAGAAACTCCTATAAATACCTCCCTACCATACTCTCTTTTGAGGATTATGGTAATTAAATCAATTTAAAAGAGTTTCCCTAATCTTCAACAATCCCATATTTGAAGCTCTCATATAACAATGTATACCATATTCCTTGGATGAGTAGGAAAAAGATATTGGAAACCTCATACTTGAGGCCATTATAATCGATCATAAATTAATCTCTAATACATTATCAAATATGGGAAGGCAAGGAACGAATTTTCAAAATATTTCCAATTCTCCAAACCTAAGTATTTTTAAGGAAATGTGGTCTCTATTGAACTCCTTCCTACCATAATATGAATTAGGGAGAAGTTGTAACTCTCATATACATCTTGAAAATTTTACTTTTTATCTTTTATAACTATTAAAAGTATAATTTGAAGCCTACCATTGCATAGATCATGAAATTTTGAACATTTTTCCTTTTTATAGCTCCTCAATCTGAGATAAGGAGCAAAAGTTATGACCCCTTTTGCGTAGGCTCTCCAAGGGTATTCCGCCGGTGGAATAGGGTTGGGGGGCAAGCTCTTCAAACCATATTCCTCTGGAAAAATACACTTAGAGGGTCTATTAAAAAAGTATTATATTATTTTCTTAGGTCATCCTGAGGAACTATAAAGAGGATATTTGCTCAAAATTTCATGATCCAACCAATGGTGAAAGGAAAAAAAATGATTTTTGAAAGTGATAAAATAAGTCACCACTTGGACATTATATATGTATATTATATAAAGGTATATTTATATCTATATCTATTTATTAGTATTTCATATTTACTTACATATTCCTTGAAATAATTTGGATTTTTTTTCTCCCCAAAAATGACTTGAGCCTATATATTTTGACCCCTCCTACCTTTTGTCTGCTCGTCGCTCGGGAGTTTTTGCTCGGAAAATGGAAACCCCCTCCTAGACTAGTAGTTATATGCAAAGTGTTGATGGCAACTTTCCTTTTTTTTTTTGCTTTATTTGATTATTTTTTTCTTTTACTATCTCAATAAACAACAATCTTTTCACCGATAGGCTTAAAGCCGATTTGGCTGGCATAAAGCCCTTTCAACAGGTAAACATTAGTTTTCAAGTGAACTAGTTTTTCTGGCAAATGGCTTTTTTTCAGGTGAATCGGCTTTTCTGCAAACAGCTTTTTGGATTGCAATTTTTTTCCTCTTTTCTAGGGAATGGATTCAGTAGCATACTCGTCCTTAGCGTTTGAACTTTGCAAGGCACATTTGTCTTTAGGATTTGTTATTGGTACATAGGAAACCAATACATTCCAAAATTGTCATCGGAAAATCAATAGGGGAAAGAATTTCCACACCTACAAAGGGGGAGGCTCTATCTATAGGAGTCCCAATAACAGCCTCCCCTAAAGTGGAGGGAGCAAACTCCTCCTCCATATCCAACTCTACCCCATCTCTACCAGAGCTGCAAAAGAGTTCCTATGAGCCAGGTCTAGAACCGGACTGTGTAGAATCCCTGCACTCGGTGGTGTGGAAGAGATAACCCCCTTACCCCTATCAAGAGAGTAACATGATGATGCAAAGACGAAGGGGGATGTTGGGGTGGAAGGTCAAGGGACTTACTATCAATGTGATGGTCAGCTCAGACTCTCTCCACAGGTGAACCATGAGTGGATAGCCCCTCTTGCTCTATAACTGGGGGAACACGGGTCGCCACATCAGCACCAAATGCTATGAAAAGGTTGTCACCTGGATGTGTAAAAGATGGCACCAGTGGCATCCTCCTAAGCAAAAATAGGAGTGACAACCCTCACTAGTACCCAACGGGGGATAACAAAAGTAGGACATGTTGAAGGTCTTGGATGTGCATGTACTGAAGATCTTGGGCAAGTGGCTATGGATCCAGGACAATTTATCAGAGGTCTGGTAGCATGTGTCAAAGGTGTAGGACATGCAGTCTGTGCCGAAGTAGTGGTACAAGAATGAGCTACACCACAAGACCTTTTGGGTCTTTTCTTTTTCCTTGGGCAATCTATGGCAAAATGCCCAAGAATATTGCAAATCCTGCAATGGTCCTACCTCCCTGCTACCTCTATCCTCTGTCTGAAGAATAAACCATTGGGGCACTAAAGCATGATATGTTCATCCATCATGTTAGGGTAAAAAACAATGACCCTATCTCGTGGCACCTCATCAGATCTTATTGCCTTTGCTGTTGAAGAGGCCATGCAAGGAAGGGGTGAGATCTCTATGATCAAACCAAAAACCGCTCTAATAGAGGCAAGGAGTCGGTGGTATACCTGTGGGAGGCCAACGAATCTGATGAAAAGAGAATTGACCCGACTATCCTCCTCCACGGGATTAAAAGCCAAAGAAAAGGGCATCAAGTATATCCTCTGAGAGGTAAGTGCCCGAGGACTAGCCTTGAGCACTATAGTAGCTAAATTCAGAGAGTCAAAGACCACCTAGAAGAGACCCCATCCAAGAAAGCAAACATATGTCTAGTGGCTTGCGATATCTCCGAGTAACATTGATAGCATCCAGTCCTTGCTTGTAATTTAGAAGGATGAGACCCATCGATATGTGCGAAAAGAGAAGTGGAATACAACCTCATTGTCTTTCTTGAGCTACTGCAACTCATCTTTTGAAAAAATAATAGTTTTTGTGGCTGGTAGAAGTGGAGTTGATTGACTGAATGGGGATCCATTCGTCGATCAGGGCGATGAGGTTGACTTGAACACTATTCAACTCCGTCCAACCAAATAATTGTTGCTGATAGGATAAGACTAGGATGAGGAGGAAGGAGGCTAGAATAAGGAGGTTGAGGGGGAAGAAGAGATATAGAAGAGGGGAGAGTGAGGGGAGAGAGGGGGATGAAGGAGGCTAAGAATGGGAAAGGGGGCAGCAGGGGATGAGGTGAGAGGCGAGAAGAGGAGGCAACAAAGGGAACGAGGTGAGAGGCAAGAGGGTAGGCGGGGCAAGGGGCCACAGAGAGGTAGGGAAGGGGCAAGATAGGGGGTGAGATGAGAGGTGGGCTGAGGGAGCCAGGAGAGGGGGAAGACAAGGGCAAGGTGAGAGGCAGTAGAGAGGCGAGGAGGCGCAGGCTGAGTGGCAGGCTAAGAGGGCTGGGAGAGAGGGTAGGAAAGAGGGGATGAGAGGCAAGGAAAGGGAAGGGGGCTGAGAGGGCCGAGAGAGAGGGGGTAGTAAACAAGACAAGAGGAAAGGAGAGGGAGTAGTACAGAGGCAGGTTGAGAGAGGGGAGGGGCAGCAAGCACGTCGGGGAGCAACAACAACCCTGTAGGATATATGTAAGAAATATATTGGCTATGAGATCCCAATAAATTCCAAAGCCTACCATTCCACTACATAAAGAATTTTTTGGCCATAAGGCTTCTCCTTTAATTGGTCATATACACCTCTAACATAAATCATTAGACAAAAATAAATTGGAAAAATCCATAGACTTATGCCAACACACAATTTGAGCCAAGATTTTGGCCCATTTCCTTCACCACGGTGGTTGGAAATAGATTGTCCAAGAGGAGGATCATGTCTTCCGTTGTGTTGCCTCATTTCCTCCTCCAAGGTTGTTGTAATTATTTGATTCTCCTCTTGGACCACATGGTGGATTAGATGGTCCTCATTGCTCAATCCTTTTAGAGCTCATCAAGTCACACATGTTAGCCTTGTAGCCATCACTTATCTCCTCCACCGCAATGGTTGTCCTCCCACACCACGTCCTCCACTGTGGTGGGTTAGATGGTCCTCAATCCACTATCATTTTAGAGATAATTAAGTCACGCATGTCAGCCTCATGGCCATCTTCAAATAAGTTGATTTCCATATTTTCTTACATCAATTTATATCATCATAATCTTGGACTTTTATATCATAAAATACATGGAGTTTAAATACCAATCTTTATCTTTTGAAACATTTTTTCCTTGTCATTGATATGATCTTTAGAAATCTTAACATCATACGTCAAATTTTGAGCACTTAAAGACCATGTGCAAATTAGAAAGTGTCATATTTACTTTTCCACACATGAAAATGTGTAAATCAATTGACTCTTTTTACAAATTACAATAATAACAAGAAATAATATAATCTTCTTTAGTGTTCATAAGAGAGCACAAATGCTCGAGCGCACTATCTCCTAGTTCATTGGGACATATGTAAAATCTGTCGGATTTGAAGTGCAGAATATATGGCACTAATCGATAAGCTATGTACACAACGACCTCACAAAAATGTAGTTAGTCTAGTAGACCTTGGTTGTAATGATATTTTATGTTTTTACATATAAAGAAAATATTTTTTATGTATTTCCAAGTATATAAGACAAGGGGTGTATCATAGTGTGTCAGTGGGCAAAGTAGGCGAGAAATTTAGATCATACGATTTTGAGTATCTATGTAACAACTCTGTCATTTGCAACAACTTTCTATGCTCACAAAATATTGTTCAAGTATTTCCAAGCATATAATACCAACATAATATGATGCCATGCCAATGGGAAAAGAAAGTATCAATCTTTATAGCAGTATCATTACCAATATCAGTATCAGTATCAGTAATAGTATCTATTATAAAAGAAAGCACAAGCACAAAATACCAAGTCAAACAAAGACATACAGGGCCTCACAAACATACATCCATCAATGTAAGCCCATCGATATAAGAAGTAATTCTCCTTTACAAAAGAACCCATTTCTTCTTGGAGAAAAAGAAATCTTGTATAATGTTGATTAGATTTATTCCAACAAATAGAATAACATTTTATGTGAGTCCCAATCACCTAGGAGGTAGTGTGCATGTGCACTTATTGTGACAAGGTGATCATGGAGTTAAATTTAGGAGCAACCACCTAAACAAGAATACATGTATTAAAGACTTATGATTACATGAATCTGACTTTAACTGGTTTACATCCCAAAAGTTTGACAAAAGAAAGAATGCCACACAAGCAGGAAAGAGCGGAAGTAAGCAATGAGCATACCTTACAAGGGTAGTTTTTGAGTTAAATTTCTACGACACCTCTCATTTGAGGCCCATATGATGTTGCTATCAATGTAGACTCGACTAGCAAAACACTAAAAAAACCAAACAAAAAATAGAGAGAAAAGAAGAAGTGACTCTCTATCCTGCACTAGATATTCTTTACAAAAGTTGAAAAAAAGTCTACCAAAGTGAAACCTTAACTAGTCGAAAACTCATTGCCACCTAAGAAACTCGTTAAACTCCCAGCAAGAAGGATGACTTAAACTCGAAGCTCTACTCCAAAGAAATTGGGTACAGACCCAACAAACATCAAAGAAGGAAAACTTGAAAAAATGATAAAGCAACTAAGACCATTCCTACTAGCTAATCGCCCTACTAACTCTCATCCACTGATTGCCAATTCTTTGCTTTTCCATTCTCATAGATTTTATTCATGGCAAGCCATGGCATTTGCACTAATATGTGTTAAAGGAAACGCAATATCCTGTTGAATTCATATGATAGACTTTAAAACCCTCTACATTGACATGCATGTGTATTCACAACACCTTGAGTTGCAAGCCTTCAAGGCTAAAGAATACTCACAGAGATCACATAATAACTAGCAAAGAAACTTGCAAATGTTATGCGGGTTACTTATTTGCATGTTTTCACATGGAAAGCATACTCAAATAAAAGTTCAAGATGAAGTTGACATAGTAAAATGATGCTCAACCTTGGAGGCTACCTAACCACCATTGGCATTACCTTGTGCCACTTGTCGTCTGTAGAGGGTCGCTACGTGTTCTTAGCTCATTGTTGTCTATAGAGGGTCGCTATTGCTACCATTGACCAATAATCAATCATAAAAAACATTTATGCAAGCAACTCACAGATGTTCTAAAGCTTTTGTTCAATGCCTATATGTAATCTTTGTGTAGACTCATATCAGAAAATCTAGAAGAAACCACCCACTTTCACTTTTGGGATATTTCTTTTTGCCCAAAAACCATCAGCAAAGAAGCTACTATAATTACAATGACCATCGAATAACTACACGTTTGGCACACACTATTAACTCGTTCCTATCTTTGAGGGGTCGATTCAATGAAAGATGGGCTTTCATGAATCAACACGGGCTTTCATGAATCAACACACCCGAACACCACTCAAGCTTTGTAGCAAACATAAGTTTAAAAATGCAGACCAAACCTCATACCAACACATAATGGGTATCTTCCTTCTGGTGCAAGCCCAGGGTGATCACTAAGAAATATGTAAGATAGCATGTGCAATCAACCGAAGGGATTTTATGTTTTTATGGAGTTACAAAATATATATATACAGAACGGGTTTTTTAATTTAAGAAGTAAAAATTTTCATACATAAAAGGTACTTTAATCATCTCAAAATTTACAGAAGGGGTGTATATAGGTTATAAAAATCTATAAGTAAGGGGTTTTTCTAATAGCCCTTGATTGCACATGCTATATGGGGTTTTTACATAGTGGCCCCCTTGAGGTGCAAGCAGTCAGAACTTAAAATGTTCCCATTGAACAAGCAACATTTCTTGCACCACTCCAGGACAGCTTGACCAGGGAGTTTTCCTCCTCTTGGGTGGCACCAATTGCTATGTTGGTGGACAACAGCTAAACTCTCTACTTGAAGCCCTTGACATTCAATGCACAGATGCAACTCTTCGACAAATAAAGAGCATAGTCTTTATGGAAACGCTAATCTGTGGCCGAAATTTGATGCTCCACGGGCAAAAAAGTCAGAGATGTCAAAAAAAGTCTAGCGCAGCCCCAAAACTTAGAGAACGTAAACTAAACAGCAAAGTCAGGTGCAAAGTTTAAGCAAAGTCTTCTAAGAACTCGAGCTGAACACAAGCCGCAAGGATTCAACGTCAAAATGCAGACTCTACAAACACCAACAAAAGCAAGAGGGAAGTCAAGCAACCAAGACACTCTATCTACGTTTTGAAGGTAGACTAGGCTACTAAAAGACCTTATTTATTTCCCACATTTATGGATGTAACTTTTACAAAATAATATAAATATATGTAAAAATTTCCCAAAGTGAAGATCATTCGTTCACTAAGCACTCCCTCCTATTTGAGGGAGTGCTAATAAACATAACGGATTTTCAATGGCAAAACAAATACATCATAATGGGTGTGAGAAATTTCAAAAATCTGTATCTTCGCATTGCAGCGTCGGTTTTATTGCGACAGATTCGTAGTTTTGTGTCTCAATTGTATCGCAATTCAGGAATTGCATTTGATCAACAAGATTCAAACAATTTGGAAGATACAATTAAAAATTCTATTCGTTTTCCCTTGCATCGCTCCCTCTTCCCTCCACTCAGACCCCTTCCCTCTCCCTCCATTCTTCCCTGCAACCTTCTAACCAAATAGACTATGGTAAAGAGTAATATATTAAGTTCAGCAGCGGGAATACAACGGCAGCAAGAGCAACAATACAGCTGCGCAATACACTGGCGTTACAATGATTTACAGCGAGCTGTGTAGTGTGATTTAAGGCTTCGCGCTGCCGTCACAAGTGATGCAGGAGGGAGTGGCCGTGACGGAGGGCCGAAAGGGCTGAGGACGCAAAGCCAGAAAGGGACAACCACATCTCGCTGGCTGAGTCTCTTTATATGCCGAGCAGGGCGGTGGAGCAATCTCTGGAACAATCTCGAAGGGGGGGGCAAGTGGCAACCTTTCCTTCCCCGTTAATCTCTCCCCATCCCCCCCCTCCCATCTTTCACTAACTAATACCATTTTTCACCAAGAGGGGCATATGAGATTTTTGTTAAGAAAATATTTTTGAATGAGGATGGAATCTAAAAGTGTTGATTGGTTATCCATGTTTTGAATTAGTTGCCTACATCGTGCCGGTGAGTTTACACAATTGGAGCACAATTGTTAACGTGTAACCAGGAAACGACGTCGCCATTGCAGTGTAGAAGATCGGAATCAGTTGCACTTTAGAATATCCGGTTCAGATTAAGACTTGCCGGGGCCACGGATGCTTAGTTTGCGCGGCACAATGGACCCCGTGTAGGGGAAGCTGAAGTTCGTGATGCTAGCTACGAAGGTGATGAGGCCAGAATCTAAATAATGCCAACGAGGGGAAGGTGGGAGGCACGAGGGTGGAAAAAATTGGAGATGGACATGGGTTGCCGGATTGCCGGAAGTATGTCAAGATTTTGTAATAAAAGGACGGGTTGAATTGCTGGCACGTAAACAGATATGTAGATCGAACGACAGGATGCAGGGGAAAGGCGATGCGCACTCGTTGTGGTTAGGGGAACGGTGATGCGGCCGAGTTTTGTAATCCAGCTTTCAACGTTCTTGCGTTGAAAGATAGTCGATTGAAACCTCTCTTTTGCTCAGCCATAGCCATAGCCATAGCCATCGCCATCGCCATCGCCACCACGCAAGGACGTACAATCTTGCCTTGCATTGTGCTCGGAGATGGAACGCCCTTCACTTACGGTATGTATGCTGTTCTACGTATATCTTCATGCTTTCCTTGATTGTTTCAGGCTTAGACGTAAATATTCTATTACTGCTCCTTCACCTCTACTTGTTTTCTTTACGTATCTAGCATCTTCTCGTTTCATGTTTACTTCGTGCTTAATGTTTCGCTTTAAAGAGGCCTGCAACGAAATTGTCAAGTTTTCAAGTTCAATGTCGTGTATGATGAAATAAGATTTGAGGACCATTCCTCGAAGACAATGAAATGCGCCCACAATCACCTAATGGTTATCGATGACTTAAAAAATCATAACTTCCAAAATATTTTTTATTTCTTCCATAGAAAATTCCAGAACATTTAAATCCAAAACTAAAAATTCTCATTAATTCATGTAAGCTCGGCATGGATCCGCGAATCGACATAAGTAAGCTCGGTATGTTTCCATGAATGAACATAAGAATATACAATCCAAAAAAGTGAGAGTACACTTAGCCGAACATAGAAACGCCAGTAGAGGTGGTGCACTCATGACAACCCGAAAAACCAATCGCATCCCATGGAACCAGAGGGGAATCAGCCTGCAATGACAGAGAAGGGATGCAAAGGGAACGCAAAAGCTGCCATGCACACTGTGCAAAACACCGCCCACAAAAGCTAGCCAATGTGAATCCCCCTACCTCCCCTCAACTAGCATGGAAGAGCAACAGTATGTAGTTGGTGAGATGAGGCAGAGCATCATTATCACTGTCACTAGGAGTCTGTTCAACCATCGGCTCCTTCCCTGGGCACCATCCAAAGCTGAATGCACGCTGCAAAGATAGCTTGATCCCAAAACCTAGAGTATTCGATGGCAGCCTAAACTTGGAGTGCTCGCAGTGACGTCCATGCAGTAGTGTTGTTGATGCTGATGTCCAGACTGGGTACATCGATAGGGCTAGTCATCCATGTTAGCATGGGTGACCTGCGAAGGCTGATGTCAAAGTAATGGGGAGTGGCGGGTCAAGGTGGACAGTAGGTGTGTAGGTCCAAGTGCGGGCTAAATCAATCGAAAAGATGATACTATTGACATCCCAAGGGAGTGATTGAGGAAGGTGAAACCACAGCGTGTGACTATGAGTGGTCCATGCCTCTACCCTAGTATGGAGTGACCCATGATGATAGTACTTGCCATCACTCATCTTGTCAAGACACTTATCCAACATTGCTCCTACCCATCTTGTACTTATAGTATTGTATGAATGCCTCGTACTAGTCCAGCATACACGGGTCTTGACATCATCTATGCCATATTATACGTAAAGGTCCATGAGGGGTCCATGTCGGTCTACAAGTCCTCGGCACTAATATTCTTGGAGATGTGTGAAAGTGTGCCTACCCATAATCCTTCATGCAGTAGCCCAACATGCCATGGAATGTATGCAATTTTTTCTACTTCAGGCTCCTGCACATGATCACTCTACCGATCAAACGGTTCTTGTCCCAGCCTACATATTATTGGCCTATTCACACCCTAGATACTCCTAGTAGCAATGCGAAAAACCATATGCAATTATAGGTGGAACAATAAGCCACCCCTCTCGACACAGCAAAGACTGGGACAAAGATCACTCTACACCAGGCACTTGAGACACCAAGGTCAATATAAGTCCTACTAACCCCTATTGTGACACTAAGCTGGTAAGCTGTGTCTGGCTTGGTGGCGGCAGAGACGAGCTTCTTGGGCCTCCCCCTTGGCCTTTTCATGTTGCTCGAGAAAAAAAATCCCCAAAACATGAGCAATAGCCTATTTAGAGAAAGTAGCTAGCAGGCCATTCACACCATCCATATCAAGTAAGTCCCCCCTCCATTTCAATTACCAGGCCTCCCTTCCAAATAATAAAAAACAAGTATGTATGCACCCAATTGCAAGTCCCCCTCCGATTACCAGTTCGAACAATAAATCACGCTGCTTGTTTTTATGTTTTTTGTTTATAAATGGGTACATGCTGTTTGTTTATGCACATGCCGAACTCACATATGCACACAAGTCTGGACAATAAATCATGCCATTAAGTCCCCCACACCATTTTGTAGTCCCCCCCTCTAAATAGTTATCTATCAACAGTATCATTGAGGGAAAGTCCTAGATATGTGCAATCATTATCATGAGAGTAACTCCCCCCTTTGAAATTGTTGTCATGACTATGGCCCCCCTCATGATTAGTGTGGATCAACTAGTCCCGTGGTGCCTCCTACTGCCTAAAGTTCATTGTTGTCAATAAGAAATTCTCCCTTTGATTCACCTCATCATCCTAGGCCCACAATGCCTCAATGATTAGCGCTCTCGTAGAGCAGCGAGTAAGTTGTTAATCCACGCCCACAACGCCTCAATGATTAGCACTCTAGCATTCATCAAGCACTCAATCAATGTGGTTCATCACCCACATCCACAATGCCTTACTGCATCAGTTAAGT
This sequence comes from Dipteris shenzhenensis, assembly GCF_047967505.1. Lineage (NCBI taxonomy): Eukaryota > Viridiplantae > Streptophyta > Polypodiopsida > Gleicheniales > Dipteridaceae > Dipteris > Dipteris shenzhenensis. The sequence goes on along the minus strand of NC_141610.1, from coordinate 34,994,623 downwards.
GCTCTGCCAACTCACGCAATGCCCTCCTGGCAATTGGTTCAACTCTGTAAGTTGCCCACGCAATCAATCTCAACACCTCAAAGCAATCATTTACACTAATGCCCACCTCAATACTCAGGGACTTACCGGGAGGGTTCGTTGCTCCCTTGTATGGGCATTTACTTTCTCTGTGTGGGCCTTGACATGTATAGCAATGGATCGGGGGCCTCCGTGCTAAGGACTTCATGTCCCTTGCCCTCAAGGTTACGGGTGCTATTTGATATATCGGGACATGTTGATGCTCATGTAAAAGGTAGTGACTTATGATGCCACTTCCTTCCTCGTAAGGGTGATAGTCAGGGTCGATGTGATCATGCTCGGGTTCTTCCCAATCACTAAGTAATTCCTCCACCAATACTTGGTTGATCGGAGTTATATAGGGTGGAGGTGGTTGCAAGCCTAGTGCGAGTGGCGGTGATGGAGCATGATGTTCCCTATATTGTCCTTGCTTGGCAAGAGAGGCTCCTTGTGAATTCATCAAGTTGGGTGGGGCTGCTAAGGCCAATTGGGGCCTTAGTTGGGGGAGGACCTTCGAAAATTGGCATTGGGAGGTCTCATGGTTCCCCCATCTAACACAGTGCACACAATAGAGTGCTAGGCTTGTTGCCTCAAGATAAGGGCACTCATTTGAGGGATGATTATCATTGCATACCCTGCACCAAACATTATCTCTTCTAGGGAATAGGTAGGGGTTACTCAGTGATTCCTTGGGTGTTCCTACCCTCTACTACTCGCCTAGGTATTTCAATAGATTAGAGGCCAACTCTCCCATATCTAAGCCCTTAGACCCTTTATCCTCCTTGGTGGTCTCCGTGCTAGAAGAACTTACTGCATGTGATACTTCGGATGGCATTGTCACTTTCTCCTTGGTGTCCTTATCCATCATGTTGTTGCTTATACGGATGGCTACCTTGCTGCAAAGTTCAAAAGAAGTTGGCTTCATAACCATTAAATGGTCATGCAGCTTTGGATTTGCCAATCCGATGAGGAAGCGTGGCAATAGTCATTCATCGCTCATCCACTCATGTGGGAATTGAGGTGTTTGATCCTAGCAATGTAGTCCCAAAGGGACTCATTCTCATTCTATGTCACCTCATGCAACTGATTAATCATGCTCCACTTGTGACTACTTGGAGCAAACCCTACGATGAAGGCTTTTCACAACGTCTCCTAGTTGACTTTCTCCTTAGGGATGAGGGCCCTATACCATTGGCTTGCCTTGCCATCCAAGCTAAGGCCGAATGCATTAACTGTTTCCAAATCTCTAGGAGCACCAAATGCTTCACATATATAGCTTCACATGGGAGACCAGATCTCCTTCTTTGAGAAATTTAGTTATCAACTTGGAGATGGCTATGGGTGCGACTCCTAGAGGGATTTGTGTTCCTTGTTGGAAATATGGGTACAATCGGGGGTGGAGCAACCCCCCTTCCTAGTGCATCCACTAGGATATGCATCACCTCATCCGATAGCACTGTTTGGGATGCTAGAGTAGGTTGTATTGTTGTGGGCCTAATAGGATGGCCTTATGCTCTGGGATCCATTGGTTTGCCGATATCGACGTTGGGGATATGAAGCTTACTCCCCCAAACATCGTGGTTGTAACCATGGGGTGAAATTGTCATACCCCTAAGGGAGCAGGTCACTAGGCATTTGCATGGGCACCCCTTGCATTGGTCTTTAGGGTGGGACCTGGAATGACACACAGCCTGTGGCTCGTGACTTGGTGGCTAATGTTGGGGGCACTTGGAAGGTTGGGGCCCATAAGGGGGTCCTCTTGGAAGTTCCATGAGTTTTCAAGCCTAGAGTTTTGTCTAGCAAAGTTTCTCATCCATAGGTCCTCATCTTCCATGGGCTCTCGGTCATGGTACCCAATGAAGACAATGGATCCTAAATCCACAAAAACTACCTATGGTGTAAGGACTATTTGTCGCTGGCCTTTCCTTTTCGTGGGCATACTGGCACAAGGATTCTCTGTTTTTGCTTAATCCATTCGTCCTAATCATCCAAACATGTTGGATATAGATCCCCTTAATCAAGAGGCTATGGAAGGAGTAGGAGAGTGACGTGGAGCTACGCTTGTGTGGGGGGCTTTGGAGGCTCTCCAGCGAGTTGTTTCTTGCATTTCCTCGTTCAAGCTCTTGATCTTGTCTAAACTGGAGGGCTCACTATGCCGAGCACCTAATACTAAATGAGAGCTAGGAATTGAATTCCTTGTTGGGGCTAAACCAAAACTGGGGCAAAAGGTGGGTGACGTGTCGTTCAAAATGTTGTCCTCGGGTTTAGGCTTTTTAGACAATTCTATTGGACCTCAAGTGCAAGTATGAGGTTCCTGCTTGGGCACACCCTGCCTCACTTCTAGTTCTGTATTTTGTATTAGGAAACTTATTCTTGGAGCTATCCTTCCAATTGGAGGGTTAGTCGTATGCCACCAGATCGACGGGTAAACCTTGTGGCACCGGTCGGTAGGTTAGTACATGACATGTGTCAGTAGGATGGGCTGAAGTGGTATGCCATTGAGTTGGTGGGTTAGTTTTAAAGCATTGAACGATGGGATAATAGAAGGCAGTGGGATAGACTGATGGCACCGGGCGGTGGGTTGACAACTGACGAGATAGCTTACCTCAGAGAGATATGAGGAAGGCACATGTTCGGTAGGTTACGTGGTTATGCCTCTAGGTCAGTGGTTTAGCCTTATGGCACTGGGTCAATGCATGTCAGACCGGTAGGATAGTTAGCTGACCAACCCCTGACAAATATTGATAAAGGTAGTTGGTTAGGTTACTAACACCTGTCTGTCTCATTGGGTTAAGGGCTTATGGCACTGTGTGGCAAGATAGCTAGCCTAAGGCACTGGGTCGGTAGGATATGAACTGTCTAGGAACACAAGGTGACACCAACTTTTCAGATGATTCTTGGTGGATTTCCAAGTTTTTTTCCAAGTTTATGTGCATGGGGGTGTTACAAACTACCTGAATACCTATAGCAAACAAAAAACAACAAAAAACAATAACCCTTCCTACTCAAATGAGTGATTTTCACAAGTTGGCCTATCACACACCAAAAACCACTTCAAAATTTGACTCAACTCTTCATTTTTTCAAATTACTCTTTATGGGAGCCTTGAGATGCAAAAGCCTACACTTGTGTCATGTAAGTGCCTATTGGAATGAATACAAGTGATTCCACGAGAGGATGAGGGGGGAAGAAGGGAAGAGAAGAGAGGGAAGGGGGTGGGAGAGAAGAGGGAGAGTGTAAGGGGATGAGTGGCAATCATAAGGCAACACACCAAGAAGGCAAGCAACCATACTCATGAACAAGCATTGAGAGAATGAGAGCTTGTATTCCAATTGTTGCAACTACACAATGAAGACCAAAGTCAACTACTTGGCCTTTTATACATGTCACCTTTTGAAGGGAGGGCCAACCATATTCCTTGTACCACCCTCTCTCTCTCTCTTTTGTTACAACCACTTGGGCCCATATGACGCCAAGGCATATACTGATTCTCTCAATCTTCCCTTTGTCTCCAAATGGCTCTTGTGTTATCCATATATGGAATCCAAATCGCTCTTGTGTTATTCTTGCCAATTTAGGCAATCCCAGCAACTACTTCGAACTTGAGCCATTTGTGGCTCATAGGGTTTGGATGGGCCAGATCTGTCAACAAGCTCAATGGATGTTAACAACTCATCTTGTCTACTGCAATCCATAAACTTGAAGAAATGAACTCCATAGGTACAACGGCCTCCAACCTATAAACATGTTGAAATGAGGTCATTTTGGCAATGACTTGGAAAGCATTTATGTATACACATAGAGCGAAATCTAGTTTTCTGTCCCAATCCCAATCCCTCCTATTCTTAGACACCATCAACTTCATGATCCTCTTCATTATTTTGTTAAATGATACATCATGGACATTTTATGAATCTATGTATGCATATCTATAAGCTCCTTAATGGTTTTATTGAGAAAGTGACCACCCTGATTAGAGACCAATTCAATAGGGCATCTGAAATGGGTGAGTAGATTCCTATACAGGAACTTTGCAATAATTGAAGTGAAATGATCCCATAATGCTTGGGCCTCAACCCACTTAGTGTAATAATCTATGGCCATCTTGACATACTTGTTCCTTGGTATGTTGGGCCCTAGTTTGAACTGTCCCATGAAATATAGGCCCCACTTCAACAACAGTTCCAAGGGCCCCATCGGATTTAGTGACATCTGATCAATATTTACTAGTTGGCCATTTTCTTTGATCCAAAGACTTACCCTTTGCAAACACACCATTCACCAAAATTTGTACATCTGGTCATACCAGTACATATCACAGGTTGGCTTTATTTTGAATAGGGCTACATTTAGTAAATCATCAAGTATGCCTTCCATTGGGAGAGAGCCCTCTCTTGATAGAACAAAATGTGTTTAATAACCTCATCTCATTTGTGTCCAATTAGCTCTACTGCTGAAATAATCTGCCACCAAATGCTGACTTCCAAGCGTATGGACTATTATGTACTCAAATTCTTGTAGCAGTAGTATCCATCTAGCCAATCTACTTGTTGGTTTTTTTTTGTCACCAAAAATAGTAAAGCTTGATCATCCACATGAAGCAGCACCTTGTTACCCAACAAGTAATGATGGAACTTACCTATTAAATAAGTCATGCCAAGGCACTTCCATTCTATTACAAAGTAATTTCATTCTACTTTGGCCAACATGTTGCTTGCATAGTACACTAGTTGGTATCCATCTTTTTTGTCTTTTTTGCATCAGATTTGACCAAATAGCTATATCCAAGGCAACTAGAAATACGTGAACATCTAGACTCGATAGAGATAATTTTTGCCTATGGACGTGCTCTATTTATACTTGTAAAATACATGATATATAACATATATAAAATAACATATACATAATTATTAATATATAAAGTGTGTCCAATTATGCAAAGACTCTCTCTCTCTCTCTCTCTCTCTCTCTCTCTCTCTCTCTCTCTCTCTCTCTCCAAGTGGACAAAGTATGAAGGAGAGATATACATGATTGACACCCTTGATCAAGCTCATAGCTTGCACAATATATTTTCCAACAAGCATCTTTCAATCGATACTTCTACATTGTTTGTGCATCACAAGAGATCGTGACAACTATGGGGACATTGCAATGGTGAAGAAATGCAAGATATATCATATTTTTCAGCCAAGATATGTCATCTTTCAAACAAAGAGGGCTTTGATGACCTTTATAATGCATTGGAAGAGTGGGATAACTTCTCCTCTAAGGAGAACAAAGAAGGTGACCTATACATTGTGTTATAGTGTGAGGAATCATTCCTGGGTTATTGAGGACCAAGATATGAGATGTGGGATGTAGTATTTGGAGATATATGGTACCATAAAACATTGAAGAAAGATCATAGATACAGATTATTGAAATAAGAGCCTAGAGATGTTTGTGTACTCTCATATTCTTAGAGCTATTAAGTTTCAAATACAAGTTTTACCTTAAGTGAAGAAGGGAAAAGTAGTCTCTAAAATAGATATCTATAGTCACAAGCACACACATGGGTTGTCTAGGAAAACATTGTGGGTAGCATTGAGCTAGATACTTGGTCTACACCACCACTAACTAGAACTAGCTAGCTTGTAGAACCAAGTAGTAAAAACTAAAATATAATATTTATGATGTTTTTGTATCCTTTGAAATTGAACAAAATGCCCAAAGATATAACCAACACAAAACTATGATTCTCAAAGCTTCATAAGAATAGCAATCAGCTTAATGTCATGTCATTCTATTGGCATTCTACCCGTACTCCATAGTCCAATATCACTCTAATGGTCTAATAGAAGCCTCATTTATCAATGGATCCTCCATCCTTTCTACCTCCTCCACTGTCTCACAAGGGCTCTGCATGGGGAAATTCAAATCATTGGGGGCGTGGTTGATTTAAAGGGAGATAGAATTGTGTGACACTCCTATGTTGCACCTAGAAATCCTCATCCTCCACTGTTTTAGAGGCAATGTCTCTTGGAATGTTGAGAGTGTGAGCATTATTGGGAATATATGGAGAAATCTAGGACATAAGAATCCTCCTTGGAAGGTTAGTAGAGCTCTTGCACACAAGATTCACTCTTCTTATACTCGAGGGTGACTCTTCATGCACATTCTTTGTAAGGCTATTGTAAGCCCTCTTTTTAGATTATTGGATGATGGCACTACACCATGATCCACTCTTTTAAGATCCTTGGACAATGGCATTACGCACCACCAATTCTAAAAGCACAAGGCTTGTCGCTAGTAATCCGAAAGAGCACAAGGATTGTTGACATCAATGCTAAGAGCACAAGGGTCTAGACACCTTAAAATTTGAGAGAGTAGAAAAAGGGTTGTGTAGAGAGGTCCTTGTATGTGTAGCGCTCTCCTTTCTATGATAGTGTTCCCTTCGATGAGAAATTCCATGCTTAGGGTTGCTTCCATGAATCTTTGTATCCCTCGCCTTTCCATGATAGCCTTCCTTGCATGAGGAATCCCAGCCTTAGGTTCTAAAGTGTCAAAAGGCAAAGGCATTACAACTTGTAAAAGTAGTTCACGTTGTATCAAAGAATAGAAGGCATTGTGCTTAGAAGGCATCTATAGGGAGTCAAGAAGTTGCACGTTGGATGCAAAGTAGAGTTAAATGAGGGAGCAAATGGATCCATGGAGAATTTAAAGCTATGATCTTAATATCTATGATGATAAGCAACATGTTTGGACCTCTGCATGTTGTTCTACATTTCATAAAGATGCAATTGACTACATGGGCATGAAAATGTGTTTGTGTTTGGAAGGCAAGGGATGAGGGGAATACACAAATTTAAGGGGGTCTAATATGAATTTTTAAAAGAGGGCCTAAAAGTAGTTTTAAAAAGTCCATAGAAGGCACTTTCAAGCCCTAACCTCACAATTGTTATAACAGTAGTTAAAAACACTACCAGATCCATTAGAACCCACAGTAGGATTCCACTGCAATCTTCTTACCCCAACTCTATGGTGTTCTCTGACATCACCCCTATTGAGAAAGAGCATTCCCCTTAGATAACCCATGACCCTCCTCCACCATCCCCTAACCCTCATTTGTTATCCCCTAGCCCTCATCTATTATCCTCTAGCCCTCGTCAATTGTCCCCTAAGCCTCACACCCCCCCCCCAACCCACATCCACTCTTGCTCACACACCCCATCAAAGTCACCCATCATAGAGCAACTAGAATCCCCTTGGCATAGCCCTTGGCCCAATACATCTCTAGTTGAAAAAGCTACTAAGGAGCAAAAGCAAGACACACTATTTGTAGGGATTTCATATATAGAGAACCTCACCAGAACCTGTGCTCAAGCAAACAGCTTGAAAGTCCACCTTTGCTGCCAGTTGCTTCTATGGTAGTAGTAGTAGAGTGATCTGATGGCCATGGCACTAATGAGATATCAAGATCCTCCAATAGGTCCATAGCATTTGATAGATCCATAAAAGAAGAAGAGGACAAGGATGTAAGCCCCTTTGATGTGATGAAAGAAGAAGAGGACAAGGATGTAAGCCCCTTTGATGTGACGAGCCTTAGGAAAAAGGAGTGGATCCAAATGGACAAAGCAAGTGGTATTGGAGGATCATGAGGAATCACGAGCAAGATATGACAAAAGAAGAAGCTTCAAGGTAGAAAAGAGGCCTTAGAACCATATGCAAGCACTAGTGTAGGCTGCAAAAGGTAAAGAGAGACAAAAAACTAGGCACAAATTAGTTGCATGGAATATGATGAGAATAATAAAACAACTATACCATTTGCAATATGATTTCTAATTTTGCATATTTTAGTTCAAAATTGAGAGAACAAGCAACTCTACGAGACTCGATGATACAAATAGTCCCCAAACCTTCAAATTCAATGCAAAAGACCCTCCAAAATTGGTGAAAATTTCTCGACAAGTTGAGATTGTCATAATTTTGCAACCACTTTCGATACAAAAGACGAGAAAGGGACAGATTTTCATCCAAAAAAAATCAATTTTTTTGTGCAATGAACTTGGAGGCAATCTATTTCATCATCTAAAATTTAAAATACATGTCACCTTATATTGCATCAATACACTCACCATTTGACCATAGATGAACAATAAATTTTATGTATGATGAGCATCTAATATGATATATGGTAGGAGTGAGAACATGATTAAAAATAGATGTTTGTATTACAATCTCTCAATTGAGGGACAAACAGGCTTCATACCCTATCTCTCTTCTTTATTGGCTGTAACACAACAAGAATAGGGGCCTTTGAATCTTGGATTAAGTTCCTAAGTCTAATAAACCTAGTAGAAATAGCAGTAAGAGGAATTGCATTGGGGGCAGCCATGCAATGGATCAAAATTACCTTTTCAACATTCTAAATGATGTCAAAATGTCATACGATCCAAGACAAGGCCTTCCACTTCAACCATTTATTAGGACCTCGTGGTGGTGAAAATCCATTGTGGAAGACCATAATGTGTCCTCTTGCTCAATCGATGTAGTGCTCCAATGGCTGAGTTTGACCAAATGTGCTTTAAAAATTGGCCTATCAAGAATAGAACTCATCATCCTCAAATGCCTTCTACAACAATTCATAACCATTAGGCTATAGGACCCACAAAACACATTACCTTAGAAGACCATTAAAACAATTTAATTCAAAGCTCATGTGGCTGCTTACTATCACGGTGTTGTCTTGTTCTATGACTTCCTCTCTTTCAATATTAATTTTTTTTGAATTTTTTCTTACTTCCAATGTTGATTTATCTCAAATGATTTAGGCAAAGCACTAGGATATTTCTAGATGTGGCATAAAACCTCTGGTAGATCACTAACAATGTGATCAGTATGTGTGGTTTGCAATGGTTTCCTAGGTGTTGCCCTAAGTCAGACAAGTGGCATTTTTGCCCTTGTTGACAATAACTCCCATCTTGTGAGCCTGGAGGGAAGGTACCCAAGTATGAACTATGCCTCAACCTACTCACAAGTCTACCTTGTCTCTCGCTGTAATCCTCAAACCCACCATCTTCCTAGGGCTTAATAGTCCATGTTGTTTGACTGGAAAATTGCAATGATCATGCCCTATGAGGAGTTTGATTGTATACCCTAATCTTGCCTATGTGACATAAACAGTTGCTCCCTGTGTCAAACGGTCTCATAAATGAAAGTCACGAGGCGTCTCCAATCTGGGTAGGACAAGAAACTTGATAGGGGTCTAGAACCATCCCTAAAGAGACCATGATTGTGATTGGCACTTTGTTGCTTATTATTGGTGGTTTTATGGAGACCGATGGTAGGTGTCATTTTAGTGATGGTCTTTAGATGATTTCTTGTTTTTTCAAACCAGAAAGGTCTTGTCATCATTGCGTGCATGTTTTTGTGAAAGCATCATTCACAAATGCAAGTCATGCAAAAAGTTGCGTGATTACATAAATATGCAATCCCTATGTCTGGGTTGAAAAGAAGGGACCCGCTTCCTAGAACATGGGTTGATTTCTCACATTCCAGATCCCATGGTCTAAAGCTCTCACTGCCTTATGTGCCTTTTCAAACAATAGCACGTGGTATGCCTTCCTAAGAATACTTACATCGGTGATTGTAATCCTTCCTAACCCAATTGTTCCTGAGGAAATTTTTTAGGAAGGTGTTGAGGCGGGGCAGAAAGAAACCCAAGGCAAGCATCAACACCCAAGATGAATACAACATAGCCATAATCATAGAAGCACCTAAACATAAAAATAAAATCTCTATGACTCATGGAGAGGATGGAAACTATAATGTGGCATCACTATGATGATTATCCAGAAGCTAGCAAAGGGGTCAAGCCTAAGAGGGAGCCCAATATTGTACGAGATCATGCAGCATAAAAACTATGATAGAGCATTGGCAATGGTCAATGGTCTCCTAGATGTAGCCCTATGTAGGACAAGTGCCTCTCATTTTATGAGCATGGAGGGAAGGTCCCCAAGTATGATCTTTGCCTCAACCTACTGGTGCGAGTCTACCATGCCTCTCGCTGTAATCCTCAAACCCTCCATCTCCTTGAGGCTTGATAGTCCATGTTGTCTGACTAGAAAAGTGCAATGATCATGCTATGAGAGGAGTTTGATTGTACGCCTTGATCTCATCTATGTGCCTTGAGCACATTCTCCTTATGTTAGAGATAGTAGTCTCCTGAAAGAAAGTCACAAGTCATCTCTAATCTAGGTAGGACAAGAAACTGGATAGGGGTCTAAAACTATTACTGAAGAGATAGTGATAGTGAGACTGGAAATTTGTTAATGTTTTTATGGAAATTTACCGTGTCATTTATTGGTGTTATTTAGCTGATTTCTTGTTTGTTAAAGCCAAAAAGATTTTGTCATCACTGTATGCATGGTTTTGTGAAAGCATCATTCACAAATGCATGCCATGCAAAAAGTTGCATGATTACATAAATATGCAATCTCTATGCATGGTTTGAAAAAAGTTGGACCACCTTCCTAGAAGGGGTTGATTTTTCATAGTCTAGATCCTATCGTATAAAGCTCTTTCTGCCATATCTTCCCTTTCAAACAAGAACATGTAGTATCGCTTCCTAAGAAAACGTACATTGGTGATTGTAATACCCAATTGTTCTTGAGGCAAGTTTCTAGGCAGGCAGTAAGAGGGGGGGGCAGGAAGAAATCCTTAGGAAAGCATCAACACCCAAGACAAACACAACATAGCCATAATCATAGAAGCACCAATAAATAAAAATAAAATCTCTATGATTCATGGACAAAATGGAAGTTTTGATATGGAATCACTGTCATGATTAACTAGACGCTACTAGAGGGATCAAGCCTAGAGCCCAATATTGTACAAGGCCGTGCAGCGTAAAACTTGTGATAGAGCACTAGCTACAATTGGTATGTGTGATCCATTGTGGTCTCCTAAATGTGGCCCTATGTCAAACAAGTCGTACTATCACCCTCGTTGGCCATACCTTCCATCTTGTGAGCATGGAGGAAAGGTCCCCAAGTAAGATTTGTGCCTCAACCTATTGTGGCGAGTCTACCGTGCTTGTCGCTCTAATCCTCAAACCCCCCATCTCCTAGGGGCTTGATAGTCCATGTTGTCTGACTAAAAAAGTGCAATAATCATGCTTTGATAGGAGTTTGATTGCACACCTTGATCTTGCCTATATGTCCTAAGCAAATCCTCCTTGTGTCAAACAACCTCATGAATGAAAGTCACAAGGCATGTTTGATTTGGGTAGGACAAGAAACTAGATAGGGGTCTGAAACCATCCTTGAAGAGACAGTGATAGTGACCGACAGTTTGTTGCTTATTTCTATTGATTTTGATGCTCCTAGTTGTTATTTTATCTTTGGTATTTAGCTAATTTCTTGTTTTTTAAAACCAAAAAGGTGTCATCATTGCATGTGTGATTTTGTGAAAGCATCATTCATGAATGCAAGTCATGCAAAAAGTTGCGTGATTACATAAATATGCAATCCCTATGTCTAGGTTGAAAATAGGGGACCATCCTTGAAGAGACAGTGATAGTGACCGACAGTTTGTTGCTTATTTCTATTGATTTTGATGCTCCTAGTTGTTATTTTATCTTTGGTATTTAGCTAATTTCTTGTTTTTTAAAACCAAAAAGGTGTCATCATTGCATGTGTGATTTTGTGAAAGCATCATTCATGAATGCAAGTCATGCAAAAAGTTGCGTGATTACATAAATATGCAATCCCTATGTCTAGGTTGAAAATAGGGGACCACCTTTCAGGAATAGAGGTTGGTTTATATCTTGTAGTGTAAAGCTCTTATTACCATATCTGACCTTCAAACAACAACATGTAGTATCCCTCCTAAGAAAAAGTACATTAGTGATTGTAATCCCTTTCCTAACCTAATTGTTCCTGAGCCAGGTTTCTAGGCGGGCAATAGGGGGGGGCCCAAGAAGAAATCCTACTAGAGCATGTGACTAAAGCCACTCCTCTGAGTCCTTATGCACAGATCGTTGGATGGGAAGCTGGTGTTTTATTTGCAGATAGCTTAATAATAAAAGGAAATTCTCATGAATTTGATTGTGCTCCCGGTAAAAGCTTGGTGGCACTAGGATTGGCTTGTGTACCATTTTCTTCAGTTGACTTTTGAACCTCCCTTTCAACAATTTCTAGGACTTTCCTAAGACCGAAAGGGCTGATGGAGCTTCTTGGGAAAGGTGTTGGGAAGAAATCTCCTTTGTTTGCTTGTACCACCCCATGTAAGAGGTCAGGTGAGAGTTGAAGTTTGGGCAAAAAGAGGAATTATTTGCTTGTCCTTTTGTTTGCTTGTCAGTTGCATGTTGTTGGTTTGCAAAGGGTTGTTTGCATATGAAGGGGAGAGTAGAATCTCTGAGTGGTCCACGAGGCTTGATTAGGATATGTCAGGAAGCAGTGGGAAGAGAGCCAACTCCCTTGTCTCTTTCTCCCACAAAAATGGATCTCATAGTCTACAAAGTATTTGAAAGAGAAGTCCTCCTCTGACTTGACCTCTTATTCGTCACACATAATGTATAGATGTGACCCACTCTAGGTATGCCCTCAATTGTTCCACTCTCAATGCAAAGTTGGTGTGGTGAGGCACGAAACTACCCAATCAATATCCTCAAGGAGTTTGATGTAATAATCCCGAATGTTGCATCAAGCCATGGGGGGGTAGGAAGAAATCCTTAGGCGAGCATCAACACCCAAGACAAATACAGCATAGCCATACTCATAGAAGCACCAATACATAAAAATAAAATCTCTATGCCTCATGGACAAAATGGAAGTTCTGATGTGGCATCACTGTCGTGATTATCTAGATGCTAGTAGAGGGGTCAAGCCTAAGAGGGAGCCCAATATTGTATGAGGCCATGCAACATAAAACTTGTGATAGAGCACTATCTACAATTGGTATGCATGGTCCACTGTGGTATCCTAGATGTGGCCCCATGTCGGACAAGCTAGTGTTTTTTTTTGCTGATTACTTGATAAATAAAAGGAAATTCTCGTGAATTTGAATGTGCTCCTTGTAAAACCTCGGTGGTACTTAGATTGGCATGTGTACTATTTTCTTCAGTTGACTTTTAAACGTCCCTTTCAATAGCTTCTAAGACTTTCCTAAGACTGGAAGGGTAGATGGAGCTTCTTGGTAAAGGTGTTGAGAAGAAATATCCTTTGTTTTCTTGCAGTACCACCCCCACATCACGTCAGGTGGGAGTTGCAGTTTGGGCAAAAAGAGGAATTATTTGCTTGTCCTTTTGCTTGCTTGTTAGTTGCATGTTGTTGGTTTGCAGAGGGTTGTTTGTATATGAAGGGGAGAGTAGAATCTCTGAGTGGTCCATGAGGCTTGAGCAGGATATGTCAGGAAGCATTGGGAAGAGAGCCAACTCCCTTGTCTCTTTCTCCAACAAAAATGGATCTCATAGTATACAAAGTATTTGAAAGAGAAGTCCTCCTCTGACTCAACCTCTTATTCATCACACATAAAGTATGGATGTGACCCTCTCTAGGTATGCCCTTATTTGTTCCACTCTCAATGCAAAGTTGGTGTGGTGAGACACAAAACTACCTGATCGATATCCTCAAGGAGTTGGTATGATAACCTAGAATGCTACATCAAGCTGTAGCGGGATGCTTTGAACTCAACTAGGACTATCTCATGTGGGATTGAGGGCTTGGTGCAAATCATATGTGAAAGCAAGAGAACCCAAAGTCTCTCCACTTGAGCCTAATATATCTTTGATAGGTTTGACTGCCCTACAAGGGCTACCATACATACCCGCCGGGTAGGCTAAAGAGTCAAAGAGAAGAGACTTGGTCCGAGGATCATGGAAATGAGAGAGAAACCATTGTTGCTCAAGTTTAGCAAGCATGGCATATCCTCCTACTTAGTTTGGGCCTACATCAATAGACACATTATAAATCAGGCAAAAAAAGAACCCCCAACTATGTATAGGATGCAACAACCTCCATTGATAATCCATCCGAGCATGAAATGCTCTTTGTGCATGGCTATCCAAGATGTATTGAAGATCATGACCTTGGTTTTTGACTTTCAAGTCGTGTCTTGCAAAAAGCTATGAAGTGCATTCAAGTATCACTGGAGGCCGTTTGTTAAGGATGAGAGGATCTGGCTCAAGGATATGATGAGAGAGCAGCCAATCGCCCTAGAGTCCCAATGAAACCGTGTCTATATAGAGGCCAAACAAGGTTGGTGATAATGGAGAACCTTGTTTGACCCTAATAGTGCTCATAATCTCCTTTGTCCACCCTACACTTAGTTGAATGTTGCTTGAGACTCTCATAAAGTGCCATGACTACCTAGATGATCTGTTGATCATACTCTAGCCCCTACAATGACTGATGAGGCAAGCTCTTAGCACTAGCCAACAGCTTTGTGAAAATCCACAAAGGTGCAGTAAACCCTCTATCTCCGTGCTCTGGCCTCCTCAATGACACCTTTGAGTGTGAGTATGTGATATAAAGTCACATGATAGGTCTATAATCATGCCCGTCCCTTGGCTTTAATCCTTGAATCTTCACAAATTAGCTAACCTCTATGTGGATTGCAAATAGATCTTGGACATGACATGTCTAATAATAATGGTGCTGTAGTTTTCCAGGCTATGGGACCCCTTGCTTTGTGAATGGGAGTGATGGAGTTAAGGGTCAAGTATGAGGGAAACCGGTGCAAACTAGCTCGTTAAAGAGCTTAGCTAAGATCCAAGCCATAGTATTTAGTCCTTTTGTAATGAAGTAAGTACATAGGCACTTGTGATCTTTCACTCGATCATTGTGAAGCTCCAAGGCTGTGTGTTTGACACCATGAACTGAAAAGTGTGTAGGATGTAGGACGTGGTGAGTGCAAGAGATTGGGTGCTAGCTAGTTGTAGCAACATCACATAGTGTGTGTGCATACAAGTGCTAAAGTGTGGTGTTTGTGACAGGAGATAAGGATTGTTTGCTCAAGTAACTTTTGCCAGAAACCTTTAGAGGAGTTACTAAACAAAATGTTTATTAACTCGTTCTCCTTCTGGCAAACTAAAGCTTGCCATACCAAACGATGGTATTTGTGTATTGCCTCTTCCTCACACAAAAGATGATGCTTAGTCTCAGATCTAAGTTGCTGGCATAAACCCTTGCACTGATCATCGTATTAGCTTTTATAAGGTACTACACTAAGAGGCAGTGCGTGAGTGGAGCGTGAGTGGAGCAGGTAGTGTGTGTGAAACTGTGTAGGGACGCTTCATGAAGAGAGTGGGAATTTTCACATTCCAACTTCTTTCTCTTCTTAAAAGTCCTTAAAGTACCTATTTTGAAGGGGTTAAATTTACAAACATTTTTAACGAGCAGTTAGGAGATTTAACGCAACTACATTTAAAAAATGCTAACTAATGTGGACACTCGGTTAAGAGCCTTAACTAATCCTAAGGAGCAAAATTTGGAACCAAAGATGACCTCAAAAGTTTCCCTCTTAATGCCTCAAGCCAAATTTCAACATGCACTCAGCAACTGGTCTTTAACGACTGTTTAAGCTCCAATTTTCAAAATGGCACAGTTTTGGAGGCCAGGCGATCATAAACCCGCTGTTTTGTCCAGTCTAATCGATGAAGACGACGGAGTTCCGTTCGTTGCGCCACCCTCGCACTAGTAAGTGTTAGAAGCATGCTGTGAAAGTGGCACCGGGTGGAGTCAGCTGTTGTAAATAAGTCCAAAAGCTAAGTGTGACACTTTTTGCAGTTCTTCTGGGTTTATGACCATTGAAAAGCAAAGGCAGCGCCTTCCCGTTTACAAGAGCCGTCTTGCGCTGCTTTACCTAGTCGAAAATCACGCAACTACAATAGTGTTGGGCGAGACAGGAAGTGGAAAGACCACACAGATTCCTCAGGTAAGCTTTGGATGGTTAATAGACTTTGGAGGAGATGTTTGGATCGTGCAAAGCTCGAAAATTTGCATCCACCAGTCGGGAATTACATGTGGAGTCGAGTCTTGCATTTCTGAGTAGTCAGTTGTTAGTAGCCGCCCCTGTCCATCTTAAATTAAATTTAGACATTACTTGCCACCATCAACAGAGGCTTATAAAACAAAGCATCCTTAATCTACTTTGATATCTGAACACCTGGAGGTATAGCACTATCAACAAATGCCATAGAGACAACAACAGATTCATAACACTACAACAAGGGTCATTTAAGAAGACATAGCTGTGGGTATGTTTAAAATTGGATGTGGCAGGCTCAAATTTTGTTCACGATTTTTTTTCTTGAAAAAAACTTATATCAAGTATGAACGAAACTTGGAAGAGCAAGCTCAAGGCAGAAATACAACATAGAAGTATGAGAACAAACACCTCTAGACGGACCAATCAAAGGCTCTCAGAGCGAACTAGTTAATGCCAAGGTTGAGCTTGAAAGTGCCACCTCAACCTTGCTGTGGTCTCTGAAAAAAAGGGGGAGCCACTCCATTCCCCAAGGAAAATAGACCTCTTGGCACAAGCTGCTCGGAGACAAAATACTGGCCATAGCGTGAGAAGGGTGGACTTGAGATCCATCTAACGCCTCTTTGCATTTGGCTCTCCAAATGTGCCATGCCGAAATACTTGCCAATGTCTCCCAACAAGAATCCACAGAGGCATGCATGGCCCCGAAGGGTAAAATGGAACATCATACAGTGAAAGGACCCAAGAAATCCTAGCTACCCCTTGTCAAAGATTCTTGCTTGACAACAATCCCATAGGCAATGTTGAATGGACTCCACAAGAGAAAGGCATTGAGGACAAGTAAAGTTAGCCCTGAACATAGGTTCACTGCAATCCCTTCGTGAATAGAAAGCCAAAATGAAAGAGTGATTTTTCTAATCTTGAGGGATTCTAGAGCCTCTTCCAAGAAACATTCTACAAATCAGCACAAATCTGAAAACTTTCCCAATGAGGAACTCTTAAGGGCCTCCAATCTCTATAACTGAGCTGAAATTTCCTGGTATTATTGATCGTGTAACGAGAGAAGGGTGCATCAATCCACTCCCAGTCTCCAAGTTCCAGCTGCAAAAACTTTATGGAGACTCTTCTATAGAGCCAAATTCTCCGTGAGCTCAAAGAGATAAGAAGCGGGTCTAGGTCTAGGCACCATTGTGAATTTGAGTCATGCTCCACATAACCTATGATCTTGACTGGATGAAAAAGAACTCCCAACAAAATATCATATGTAGATCTAGATAGTGTGCCCCCTTACTAAACATCGAAGATCAAGGCATCCTCATCTTATCGTCGTAGTGCTATGACCTGAAGTGGAATACCTGTCCTCATGAAAGCCTCCATCCAAGTAGGGCAAGAACTAGGCCTATCATTTGTATCAACCCAATCCATGAGTATGGCTATATCAATTTGCTGAATTCCCCATCTCCTTGCAATTACTTTGAGGTGACTTACTAGTTTGAATTTACGATCCTCTGGAAGTTTCTGAAAGCTTTACAGGATCTGACAGAAGAAGTAGGGTCTTTCTTCCATCTAGACCATTGCATTTATGAGAAGTGCCAAGTGGTCTATCATGCTCATCAAGCATGCTATCATTCCACATGGCAGGCTGTCTATCAATCTCTTCCAAAGGGCAAGGGGGAACTCTCCAAAGAATGCTCCTAAAGCTGGCCGAAGCTTTCAGAACAACACCATAAGAGGGGAGGAGGGGGATTTGGATGGTCTGAAGTAAAGATCCACTTGGTACTACCCATCCAGCTCCATCCGAAGGAGTACAGGATTGTATGCAACGGATAAAGAAATATTTCCATGGCTCTTGCCTAGGAATAAGTTCTTTGACCACAATGTTGCAATGCAAAGCCCCCCTGCACTATGAATTTGGATCAATGATATTAAGAACCCCTTCCCATGTGGGAAGAATCAAAGTCTCCTAGGCCACCTTGGCCTAAACCTAAATAACGAGGTCTTAATGCAAAATACCACGATTTTGTCTTATGGGTGGAGTGATAAGCATGTGATTATCAGCTTGTGTCACTCTAAGGATAATTGTTACTGGCTGTCCATTACTTCCTTGCAACTGAGTTCATGTGTGTGCTGTTACCCAAGGGATTTTGGGTAAGATCACTGGTAACTTACTGGATGTTTATGGTAACTCCGATTTAACTTTCTGTTAAGAAAGTTATATAATGCTGTAACTGATTTTTGGTAAGTACATCACACTTAACTTTTTGTTAAGAAAATTGGACTCTAGCTTGAAGTTGTACCCTACTAGGATCTTATTTTTACTAGAGTTGGTATGGGGAGGTTTCAATGTGTAACAACTTTGTGGTATTTAGGTGTAGAATATGATTCAGCTTAATAAAGGAGTCTAGGGTCCTTTAAAAGTTGGTGTAGTGAGAATTTTGTTGCACTTATACGTGGTACTATGCCACATGTTTTCTTGAGTTTGTCAATAATTTAACGTTTCTTACAAGACCCGTCTTTTCTTTATATTTCAAGATTGTGCAATTTATTTCGGCTTTCCCCAATGCCGTGTGTTGGCTCTGCTCTCTTTTTTTTTTGGCAAAGAAAATAACCCTCTATTAATGCTTGAAAGACTTCATACAAAACAGCAGCCTCGAAGGTGCTGGGTATGAAAAAAAACTGGAAATGGCTGAAAGAAACAACCGGCCTGTTCTATAGAAACCCAGCTCATTGCCTAGGGGATCTCTGGTACTAGGGCTAGCATCCAAGTGGGGGGACTATACAACCAGTGAATCCCTCGCGGAGTGAAAGTGTAAGAGACTCCTGCAAGCCAAGCCTTGCGAAATTGAGCGTGCCTCGCGACAGTCGCCCTAGAGCTTGGGGCCCCATGCTCCCAGGTGGAGCGTAGGGTGTAGATGATATCCTGCCAGATGGTGACCAAGGTAGCAGAGGGTGGAACCAGATGCTCACCCATCACCATACTGCAGCAAGCAACCCAAATGTTAATATTGGCTACTACCTCCCATATGCTTCCCTCTGGAGGAGGAGGAACAAGGCTATTAGGAGGGATCGCCTCATGGAGCTCTATCCTCTGAATACTCTGACCCTATGTCCGGTAATCTGGGGATATCTCATCAATCTGAAACGCGTGTCCTCCCTCAGTCAACCAGGTCACCATTCCCCATGTGCAATCCCTCTGAAGACTGTGTGTACGGGTCATAATCCTGAGGGCTCCCATCCAAATCCTCGTTGTGCTACGACAGTTCCAGAGGTAGTGAGGGATCGTCTCCAGAAAACGAGCAGAGCAGCAATGACATTGCCCCTCCACCCGCATCTGCTCCAACCATGGGCCGATGGGCAAGCCTCCGTGGGCGGCTAGCCAGAAGGAATAAGAGATCTTCCTCGGCCGCAAGCTGGACCATAACCGCATCCAAAACTTGGAACGGACCTCCCGGGGCACTCTTTGGATCACCCAATGCCTCTCCCTCGAAGGGGTCCACATCAAGGAGTCCATTTGAAGCCTCCTGCCAATCCATGTGGTGTAGGAAAAGAAGGGCACCTCGTCCACTTGCTCAGCAAGGCCACCCCTGGAGGGCTAGAACCACTCTTCTTGGACTTTCCTCAAGGGCCTACCCTCCCAAAGCTAGAGGTGCCATCTGGGGGCATCCTGCTCTGAGATACTGGGAGGATCAATGTGCCACTCCTTACCCAAACGTCCCACTACTCTGATCATCTGCCAATGAGTCCCATCTAGACTCCCATCCATCTTTGGGTCTCTCTCAGTGAGTGCCTGGAGTGGGTCTCTAGGTCCTACACGGGAAAAATCGGGCGGCATGTTGCCTAGCTGCATCATCATCCTCAAGGGGACACCAGTTCGAGAAAATTGGCCCAACCATCTGCTGTCCATCCACACGCGAAGTCCCTCCCACCAAGACTCAGGGATGGCTAGGTCAATCTCTCTCATCCTCTGCCCTGTCCCTTGCAACTGCGCCAAAGCGCCAAGCCTTGCCCTTCCTCCATGGGTAATCTGCTCCATCTGCTAAAGGAGCCGGCCGGTCCACCATCCCACTGTGCCCAACTAATGTGAGTCTGCCGCCCAAGCATGCACGAATGAGGCCCCCTGCTAATCTCTGCCAGACCCTATGGAGGCTCCTCCTCAAGGGGAACCCTTCCCCGTAAGGGGGGCCTCTGAGAAGATCCATCTATGTGAATGCTGCCACTGCCTAGTGCGTGGAGAAGCCCTCGCTGTAAGAAGAGCTTCCAAGTCTCTGCACCTGGGGTGAGGCCGCGAACAACCAACTTGCCCAAAAGGGCTCTGCTTTGCATCTCTGGATCAATGATATCCAAGCCTCCGAGTGCTTGCGGCATGATCACCATTTGCCAAGCGACTCGGGCTCTAGTATTCCTCGTGCTGTCCGATCTTGTCCAAAGGAAGTTCCGAACCAAAAGTCGGAGCTGCCTAATGCTCCCTCTGTGAAAACACCAGTAGGAGGCGATATACCAAGCCGTGGCAAGAAGGACCTGGTTTGCCACTAAGGCACGGCCCGCTAGGGAGGGTTTGGCGGAGCTCTAGTAGAGAAGCTTGCGCCGAATACTCTCGAGGACCAGGGCGATCTGCTGCTTTGCTGTAATATCAATACCAACTTGGCATCCGAGGTATCTCGTTGTCTGGCCCCGCAGTATCCATCGGAAGCCAAAGTTGCTCCCCCACTCTCGAATCTCTTGTGTCTCCTCAGAGCCTATGAAGAAACCTATGGATTTTTTCCAGTTGATCCGCGCACCCGAGGCCTCACAGTAGATAGCCAGGGCTCCCCTGACTCTCTCCAAACTTGCTGCGGTGCCCTCTACATACAAGGCCGTGTCATCGGCAAACTCAGAGTCCAGCAGCTCCTCTTGTTTGTTTGGGAGCCTCAACCTTGTGAGGCCCGCCATTTGTGATCCCAAGTAGTAGCCCAAAGCCTCCGCCACAAACAAGAAGAGAAGGGGAGCAAGGGGTCCTGGCGGACTGGGCGAGAGAGAGGAAAGGCCTTGCCCATGTCTCCTCTGATAAGCATCTGACTAGAGCTCCCCGCATAAAGCGCATAAACTCCTTTTATCCATCTGTGTGAGAAACCCAATCTCCGCATAGTACCCTCTAGGAAAGATGACTCCACTCTGTCGTGAGCCTTCTCAAAACCGGGGTGTGCGCGCATGCACACACATGTTTTAGATGTAATATATTGGCAGTTAAGAACAGTATGGCTGGCCAGTTCCAGATGGTACACCCCCGTTTGATTAACCCATGGCTGCGGTGTAGTTGGTTTGGTTTGGACAATGATGTCTTCCTGATGTAATCTGCCCTGGCGCTCTCAGTTGGTGGTGTGCTTAGCTTCCCACATATGGTCTAGTGTCTCCTTTGCCCAGGATTGTTGCCGGAGTCTACTGCATTGTGATCAGGACCAGCCTCCAGTTGTTGAGTGCCCCAATCTCTTTGAGGCCTCAAAGTGGCAACGACGAGATCTGTAACCTGTCAGGCCAGGACCCGAGCCTGACAGTTGTTGATACATGCATATCTTCATGTAGGTTTATCTATGCAAGTCAGTATAGAGAGATGATATGATTGAGGAACTTTCAAGAATTGATCATGCATAGCATCAGCACACAGGATGAGCTGCCAGTAATAATGCTGCTCAATTTCAATCATTGTAGCTGATGCGAATTTTCTGAATGCAAATATAATCCATTTTGTTATGAGCGTAAAATAGGCTAACAGGTTATTATGTATCTATTGATGTGGTGCAGTATCTTGTGGAGGGGGGCTGGGCTGCAGGAGGGAGGCTGATTGCTTGCACACAGCCAAGGCGAATAGCTGCACAAGTATTTTCTTCTGAATGAAAGCTCTTTTTGTTCTTTGTCATGCAAGCCACAGTGTATTTAGTTTTGTCAAAAAGTGCTTCTGATTGCAGACAGTTGCAGCACGAGTGGCTGAGGAAATGCATGTGAAATTGGGACATGAAGTTGGTTACTCAATCCGCTTTGAAGATATGACAATTCTGGTATGCTCCTGCCCCCACCATACTTATGGGCAATACACCGTGTTAGGATCTTTTAACTTTGTTATATGTGGGTTTTTGCTTGGTTATCAAGAGAGCCAGCCATAAGATTCTCTCAGGCTTGATAGAAATCAGTAAGCATAAGAGTACGTTGAGAAGGGCCGTGGTGTTTTTTGTGATGAGTTTGTCTTGTTTCATGTTCATTTACAAACTTTTTGTATGTTATGACACCAAATGTAGTAGGAGACTTCGTTTAATTTGCTGGCAAATTCACGATCTTGATTGATTTTGTTCATCCCATTTCTTGAAACTTGTGTCTATCTTCCACTTGTTTGTGCAAAGTAAATCCTCACTTAAGAACCTAGCTTTTCTAATTTGTTTAAGTTGCCCTTTTGTGTTTATGGTTATGTTACTCATCAGTGAGACTCATGGCTAAGTAGTATAATTGGACTTACATTCATGTAGCACTTGATTTAAACAGATTGTCTCTTGTTTGAAGGGTCTAACAAAGATAAAGTATACGACGGATGGTGTACTCTTGAGAGAAATGATGGAGGACCCACTCTTGACCAAATATAGGTATTTCGTTTGTACTTTCTTTTTTCATTAATCATAAATTTTTTGGTATTCCAAGGAGAGTAAACATTTATTGTGAGGGTAGGAAGTTACCGGTGCCGGGATAAATATTGCTCAATCTTCCATGGGAGAATGCATTTTCTCCTTTTTCTCAAGGTTTGCCTTAATAATATTCCAGCATCTCCTAAGTTCAAAAATCTTTCAATCATGTCTGTATCGCATCTTTCAATAAGTTTATATTGTCCTTCAAGAAGCAACATGATTGACTTTGCTTTTTAAGTTGTAGGCTAGCCACCTTAGGCGACATGTCATGTTGAACATAGTGTGATCATGCTGTATTTACCAAGAATGCTAAAGGGGCATACGTGCTAGTTTTCTTTGTAGATTGATTACCGATGTGTATAATGTTGGAAATAGAAAAGGTCTTTAAGAAGTTAACCTTGAAATTATGGCTTTCTCGATTCTTAGTTACACACACACACACACTTTGTTTTGGGGGGGTGAAATCTAGCTAATGATATTAACAGAAGTTGTCTCCAAGAAGGAGAGCAATTACAGCTTTAGAAAACTTGCATATAGTAATTTAACTGGCCCGCATGCAGACAGTCATATAAGGACTGCCTCAGGGATGGTCGGAAAAAAGAGAACTTGTTTAGAGAAGGATCACCAAAAACCCAATGGTTTTGGTCCTTCCAAAGAGTCCATAAGGCTCAATAGTGGGGACTGCTTGTCTGTACTATTTTACATGAAATCTTGATCATCACGATCTGGGTGGAGACAAGTTGAACCCCTTGATCTTGTCAATGTGCCCTGAGCAGCTGGTCTCTGTGCCATTTCTACCTTATGAATGTATAGCTAAACATCTTTGATCCATATGAACCAGGAGGCTAGAGACGGGTCCGAATCCATCTTTGAAAAAGACAATGATGACGACCTTGGATCTCATAGTGCACAAGGCATCTGAAAGCAAGGCTTCTCTGATTCAATCTCCTTTAGATCACATATAATGCAGATGTGGCCCTCTCTTGGTATGCCCTCAGCCCATCTAGTTCAATGCATAATCGCTGTGAAAAAACACAGGGCTGCCTGATCGAAATCCGCAAAGGTGGATCTGTGTGTAGCCTAGTGAATCGATGAAGTCCTCCTCTGATATGTGTAGGTAGTGATCTCTGTACTAGTTGAGCTTCACAGGAAATTCACTACGGGCTAACCAAGTCTTGTATGTGTGGATTTGTAAGAGATACTTTCGAATGACCGGGTTAGTGTCAGGATAGGTGAGCAGATAGAGGGGGCCTCTAGGCTATATTGAAAGGGAGGCGATATATTTATGTGGAGTCCTTGGTTGCAAACCATCTACATGTGCGTGCATACTGGCAGCTCTAATCACCCTCAATTGCTAATGTCATGGATGCGGGGTAAGCCTAGTCATGGTAACCTGCATTGGCCTGAGTTCCAGTAACCAAAATCATTGACTTGGTGCAGGTATGTGATTACCTAGAATGCTTCATCAAGCTGGAGTGAGAGGACTCGAACTCAATCAAAACGATTTGGTTTGGAACTGCTGGTTTATATCGGATCATCAATGCCAATAAAATAACTTGCAGCCTATGAGAGAGAGAGAGAGAGAGAGAGAGAGAGAGATGAGATGATATGATTGTATTAACGTCCTCGTGAGACCCTTCAGGATCTATGGGACAGTGATCACTATCAACAAGTAGTGTTTGTTTACATCCAATGAAAGAAAATAGCATAAATAAAAGCATAAATGTGCTATGCAGTGAGTACTTGTTGTGCTAGCCTGTGTGCTAGACCAAGTACTTTGTTGCGATATTCTAAAATTTCCTTTATGTAGTTGCCTAGCTCTTTGGATGGCCACTCCAGTAGGGATTTCAGGTTGCTTCTATTGCCCCCATAACATTCTCTGATTTGCGCATATGCTTGACATCTTAGGAGTACATGCTGCTCATTTTCTACTTCTCCTGCGGGGCAGATTTTACATATTCTTTCCTCTCTTGGTACCCTGGGTCTTGCCCATCTTCCCCTCTCCACAGAGAGAGAGAGAGAGAGAGAGAGAGAGAGAGAGAGAGATGTATTAATGTCCGCTGGAGGCCTCACGGGCCTATGGGATAAAGTGCACAAAAAAAGTAGACTCATACAAGCCTCAGTGGGGCTGGAGCTAAGGGCGCGCTAGGGCCCTTGCTGAATACTAATCTATGTTAGCAAAATCATAGTCAGTCAAACACCAGTCAAGTACAAGCTGAATCAAGTTGACCTCGGAGCTGGGGCTCAGAAACCGAAGCCCGACACAATAATGGCTCTTTGGTGAGCTATGAAGATATCTCGTATCTGCGTTTGTCGAGCCGTTTCGCGCTGTGGTGGGGGCGCGGTCTCCTCAATCTCTAAACGCTCTGGGCTATGCCCAAGGTGACCCCTTGTCTCTGTCGGTCCCCCTTGAGGAGAGCTTTGATAGGTTGGACCTCAATAGAATGTGCTTTGGGCACTCTCAATCTCGTGCGTGATCTCTGCGTCCCTCTCTCAGTGGTACCACGTCGGCTCTCTCGGCTGGTCCAGGCTGCCCTCATATCCGCTAGCTCCTCCTTGTCTACTTTTTTGTGTCTTGGGGCTGACTCATATGTATAGAAGTCTGTGACGCGTCACTGTGTCCGGTCAGCCCTTCATGTCCTTTGGTCTAGCTGCCTCCTGCTGCTCTCTGATCCATCGTAGTAGTGTCTCCCTGTGCCGGCATATCTCCATCAGATAGAGCCCAATACATACCTAGTCATGGAAATGGATGTCCTAATAGTGGACCGAAGCCACTCCCCTCCAGGTAGAGACATGGGTAGCGTCCCCGTATCTCATAATAGGCTGGGCAAATACAGAGAAAATGCTCCTCTGTCTCAACCGCCCCCAGCATACATTGCATGCAAATCCTTTGCTCTTTGGGTATACCTGCAACTCTTCTTGACTCAATCCCCAGCTGATGGGACGAAACCCGCATCTGTCCAATGGCAATCCTCAGTGCCTGTGAGACTCCTCTATCCTCGAGGTACTGGGGTGTGATGATGAATCTCTCATCCGACACTCTCAGGAAGTGGTCGTGATAGAACTTGATCTTGGTGGGGAACTCTTGGTCCCCTACCCAAGTCCGAGATGTGTGGAGTTGGAGGAGATCTAACCGTATGATAAGATTGATCTCATCTTGTGGGATCAACTCAGGAGGTGCATCCATGTTGTATTGAAAGGGAGGGAGTCTGTCCATCTGGATACCATGCTTGGCAAGCCAGATGGATATACGCTCATACCATGTGTCTGCCCCGCCCTATACTAGTTGTTTGGATGACTCCAGGGCCAGCCTCGAAAGTCTCCAGCGAGGTAAGTCCTAGACTCTGTGGATGAAAGTCACTGTCTGAAAGATGGCATCAACTTGGAGAGGTGTCATGGCGAACTTTGCTTGTACTATCTCATGTGGGACTAAGGCTTACATCGAATCATCTTGGACTCCATGATCACATGTAGCCGCTCAAATTTCCTCCACTCTAGCTTCGGGAGATCGTACCCTTCGAAGGGCGTTGCATACATGGCAGTCGGTTGCACTAGCGTATCGAAAAGCCAGCCCTTCGTTGGTGGATCTTGGAAGTGTGCCTGGAAGCACTGTCGCTCTCGTCGAGCCAAATCCTTGTGTAAGTCGTGCCTGGGCTGCATGGGCCATCGTGAAGAGGGGTCATGTGAAGAATACGTGTAGGACTATACTATCTCCACTAGCTCACCACGATAAGTGAAGCTGAGTTGGCAGAGCACTGCTCGTGAGGTGTTGAAGACCATAACCTTGGTTTTCCCAAGGTTGACTGTCAAGTTTCCGAGGGGATCCGCATAGAGAGTGGTAGAGTAGAGGGGATCCCTAGGGAGCATCGCATATGCACATCGTGCGACTGTCAGGATGTTGAGTCGGAGGAGCATTTTATTTTCAGGTGCCTAGTGTACTACGAGATCCGAGGTCGCTACCACTGTCTCTTCAGAGACGGCTTCAAGTCCCTTTTCGACACAGAGAGTACTTACTCAGGCGATGGGGCTTAGCCACACCACCAGACACCTCTCAGAGCAGGATCACAGAGTTCTTTCCATCGAGTGATATTGATCGTCCATTCTCTAGCCGCAGACATGACAGAGACCTCGACTCCACGACCGCAACATGACACACGAGGCATCGAGGGGACACAGATCACTTTGGGGGACCTCCCGTCATTGTTTAGACCCGGGACACGTCCCACGGGAGTCACAATGGCTCTGGTCTTGAGTCGAGCCTCCTCCAAGAGACCGAGACGCACGGCGCCCCTTGACAGACGCCGGCGTCCCATCACTTGCTACGCACCAGCCAGGGCGACATGACATATAGAGGATTCAGCTCTGCTCCAGTCTTTTTCCTTTTCATTGTCACACCCAGATGTATTTGACTATGTATGATTAGACTTAGGACTCAGCACGGGTGATGATGCTCGTTTAGTAGCTCCACCCTTACTGTGGTTTGTGTTAGGTTTCTTTCAGTCCCATAGACCCATCGGTCTTCTGAAGACTCTAATAAAATTTATTTATTTCTTTCTCATGCAAAACACCTCCAGGGCTCCATATGTCTCTGCAGCCCTTCTACAGAGATGATATAAGGACTATGCCATCAGCGTATAGCAATATTTGTATCATGAGAGAGAGAGAGAGAGAGAGAGAGAGAGAGAGAGAGAGATTTTATTAGAGTCTTCGGAAGACCGATGGGTCTATGAGACTGAAAGAAAACTTGATACAAACTACAATAAGGGTGGAGCTACTGAAACGAGCGTCATCACTCGTGCTGAATCCTAAGTTTGATCATACATAATCAAATACATCTGGATGTAACAATGAAAAGAAAAGGACTGGAGCGGAGCGGAATCCTTCGTATTTCATGTCGCCCTGGTTGGTGCATAGCCGGTGATGGGATGCTGGCGCCTGTTAAGGGGTGCCGTGCGTCTCGATCTCCTGGACGAGGCTCGACGCAAGACCAGAGCCACCGTGACTCCCGTGGGACGTATCTCGGGTCTAAACAATGACGGGAGGTCCCCCAGAGAGAGAGAGAGAGAGAGAGAGAGAGAGAGAGAGAGAGAGAGAGAGAGAGAGAAGGGAAGCGAAGAAAGAAAGAAAGAAAGAAAGAAAGAGTTTATTAAAGTCTTCGGAAGACTGATGGGACTATGAGACTATAAGAAACCTTATACAACAAGCTGAAAGGGTGGAGCTACTAAAACGAGCATCATCACCCAGGCTAGATGCTAAATGCTACATAGTCCTAGAAAGTATAAGTGCTACATAGTCATAACATCATATCATCATCATGATCATCATGTCACATCGAGTCGTGTGTGAAGTCTGGCTCGATACAACAGATATTGGAGCTCTAGAAAGTGATGGTGGACCCAATGGCTGGCGAGGCTACGGTTGTATAAAATAAGAGATAGAGTGTTGGTGACTATCTATGGGTGCGGTCCGGCGTAGCCTCTTGGCTGCAGCTTTGCGTCTGACTAGGGCCACAGTTACTCCTGTAGGTTGCATAGGTCGTGCAGGTCGCACCTTGGGTGTGAGCATGGAAGGGATGTCTTCGAGTGTAATCTATATGTCCTCCCTCTGTGGGGTATGTCGTGTCACTGGCTTTGGATCTTTGCCTTGCCGACTACTTGAGGAATGAGGGTCTGTGTGATCTGGCTGAAAGAACTCTTTGATCATGTTCTGAGACGAGTCTGCCTGCGTGCTGCACCCCTATCTTTGTAATGTGAGCAAGCGCTCCCAATGCTTAACAGCCTCATGAATGAAGGCGGCTAAGCATTTTTGATTGGATAAGAAAGGAAATGGGAGAGCAGTCCGGAGCTTTCTCTGAAGAGACAATAGTAGCGACCTCGGATCTCATAACATACTGGGCATATGAAGTTGAAATGCTCCTTTGACTCGATCTCCTGTACATCACATAAGGCACCAATCCGTCGCCCACTCTCAACACGGAGTCAATGTGATGAAACCTGAAACTGCTCAATAAAGATCCTCAATGAAAGATGTATTGACGTTTTCCGGAGGCCTCATGGGCCTATGGGACAAGGTACAATCAGAAAAGTAACTCATACAAGCCACTATGGGTTGAGGCAAGGGCTCGCTTGAGCCCTTGCTGAGTGCTATACTAAGAAACCCAAGAACTAAAACTCAAAAATCTTGAGAGAGCAGGAGATGTGATCTACTATCAACTACGATTTTGGTGTCACGGCAGCCCTTGGGTGGGATATGAAGATGTCTCGTAGCTGTCTGTGCCGGGTTGTCTTGTTGCGGTAGGGAGCGGGGCCTTTGTGATGTCTATATCTGCCGGGCCATACAACAATGATGCCTCTACTTTGATGATCCCCTTTGAGTAAAGCCCAGATAGGTTGGACCTCCCTTTGGTCAACCTATGCCTTGTAGCATGGTCTTTATGTCTCTGGCTCCACAACTCCACGTTACCTTTGATTTGTAATCCACTGCCCTCATATCAGCTAGCTCCTCCTCCACTCCATTGTGTCCTGGGGCCAACTCGAATGTGTAGAAGTCTGTGACAAGTTGCTCTGTTCGGTCTAGCTATGTCCCCTTTGCCACCATCACCTCCTACTATCTGGTTTGTCTCAGTAGGGTCTCTCTGCGTCACTGCATCTTTGATCAAGTAGAGACCAATGCAAACCTGACCATGAAAGTGGATCAGCTGGAGAAAGTGGCCCAAAACTGTGTCCCTGTAAAAGGCTGTGGTATCATCCTTGATTGGCCTTGACCTCATCTGTGGCACTAGCTATGGAGGGAGACCAGAGGAGTTGATAATGTTGAGACATGCAGATGGTTTGTAGGCATGTCACTCCATATGGATACATTGCCATTGTTTTAGTATATCTTGGAGGTCCCATCCATGTTGCTCACCTATCATGAGGCAAACCAGCTCGTCAGTGAGGATCTCTATATTTTCTCATATGAGGACTGATTAGCACCCCATCAGCTTTCTGTAAAGCTCAACTTTTATAGAGATGACTGCTTGTAGATCTTAGAAGACGGTTTCATCAATCCTTGTAGCTATACTCAAATCCATCTCCCACATGTCTTGAGGACCTCGATTGGGTAGTTTCCCGGTGCCCTCGCACTGGCTGTGTATTGTGACAACGTGCAGAGGGCAAGCATCCTTTGTAACATATGGCTCTGGACCTTTTGCAACGTGTAGGAGGGTTGAGTCAAAGGAGCACTTTTCCTCAAATGCCCCATATACTACGAGCTCAAAGGATGACACCATGGTCTATTTAGGAGCAATTTTTGGACCACTTTTAGCTTTCCTGGCCACCCCAATTAGAGAGGTATGGCGAATTTTCTACACAAGGTCGAGTGACACAGAAATCAATTTCTCACAGTATAGAGATGAGATCAAGAGAGCCTGATGGAGCCCTGCTAGATGCTTACACAGACTTCTTCCACTCAAGAGACACTATGACGATGGCGCTTTCAAGGCGATGAGCTTTCTCTTAGAGACCATAGAGGAGGAGGGAGGGGCACGGGCAAGCTACGTAGACTGACCACCAGTAGCGTGCTATCACGGACTTTCCTTGGTGGTGCTAGCCTTTACCAGAGTCTGCGAGATTATTTCCTCTATCCTTGGAGACCGGTGGCCTGGTCCCCTAGACAACATGTAGAGGATCCAATGCCTAGGTGGACAAATGACCGTTTGGTTCCTCAGTAGTGATCTTCTATGGCCCTCTTGTGTCTGGCCTGCATGCAGGATGATGCGCGTATCCACCATTGGAATAGATGCCTTTCCTTATGTTAATGGGCTTTCTCTTTTAAAGGTATCGAATAACGTGTTATTTAGAACGAGGCATAGACCATAACAGTTTGGATCCGATTAGTGATTATGATGGAGACAATGTTAGGTTGGAGTTTTAACAATTTGAGCTAGTGTGGGACTCTGAAAATACGTGTCATTTTGGTTTGGTTCATTTCTTGCTGTTGTCTTTGATAGAATGTAATAATGTGTATATCATCTTGATTTTTTTGGATGTACAATGTGACAATTGGATTTTTGTTATGTCTTTTTCTGAATGAAGAAATGTTAAGCACTGATCTTTTGTTTCTTCATCTTGCAGTGTAATCATGGTTGATGAAGCTCATGAGCGTAGTACCTCTACTGACTTACTTCTTGGCCTCCTCAAGAAGGTCAGTTTTATTTCTTTTCTGAGGTATAAATGGATAAGCTTTATTGCCCAACTAAAACCTATTCGCAGTAATTTGACTAATATTGTAGTTTTTTGTTAATCAGATTCAGCGTCGTCGACCAGAGCTCCGTCTCATCGTCGCTTCAGCAACTCTAGAAGCAAGATCAATTGCTGCTTTCTTTGACACGAGGTGGGATAGCCTTTCATTTCATGATTTCAGTTGTTTTGAACCTTATACATGGTGGTTAGCTGTTTGGAATATATTTTGTTGGTAGTTGTTTGGAATATATTTTGAAGTAAGGTGAGTATGTTTCACATGGAGACCTTGTGGGGTCCACCTGTTCACATTATCAATACGTCACACCTTTCCAAATTGAATTATTGACTGGCGTAACCAGGGAACTTGTCGTGCAGCCAAAAGTAGGGTGCAACAGCATACAAATTACTGATTTATTTATTCACTTTAACATTTGATTTGCTGTGACTCTGATCATTCAACTGGGGTATCATCTATGAATTGCTGATGAAAACTTTAGATCCAAAAGCGTTGCAGAAATACATGCTTGAATGTGTTGTTGCCAACAGTCCTGCAGGCGGAGATTAATGTTGCTCAGGAATCACATAGTGCTACCTCAAATCTCACTTCTTTTCCTTATAGTGCACAAGTGAATATAGGAAGAAGTAGCCATGCACATGAGAGGAGAAACAGTAAGTATGTATTGCTTCAAATATGGACAAAACCTTGTACAAAGTGTGCATAGTATGCCACCATCTAGCAGATAAGGTACTGCCTAGATGTTGGCCCCTGGCACCACAAAACTGTTCTTGTACCGCCTCCTGTCACCTCAAAACTTTGTCAGCCTGCGTGCTCTCCAAGAGCTTCAGCGGGCTGAGAAGATGCCCTTCAAACAGACCTCCTTGCTGCTCAGATGAACAACAAACATACAGGAGCTACATGCTTTTCTTCAGAAGGTAAAATACTTGTGAAGGTTTATTTGTATGCTTTCTCAATTTCTTTATCCACTTCAGCAAGCTGTGAAAAGTGTGCCTTTGCATTGGACTAAAGAATGTGAGAAAGTCTTTGAGTCTGTGAAACGAATACTTGGAAATGTGTCTTGTGTGAAGGCACCGGACTTTACAAAGCTATTCTATGTGAATCCCTTAGTTGGGAGTGATGCATTAGGAGCAATATTGTTACAGCAAGGTGAGCAATCTAGATACATGAGACTGGTATATTTTGCAAGCATATTAAACAATTATGCTGAGAAGAAGTATTCTGGTATTGTCCAGCTTGGTATATGCTTGCAGAAGATTTCGAAATTACTTGTTGCCTCATCCTTTTGTTGTTCTCACAAGCTGTACTTTATTGCCTCAGTTGTTGAATAATACTACACTTTCTCATAGTATGATCAAGTGGATAACAGAATTGCAGGACTTCTCCTTCTCTTTCTTGGTTGAGGATACTACCGGTGCAACACTTGCAGATTTGCTTACGTATAAAGAGAAGCCAATCTCAATTAAAGAAGTTGAGGAGAAGAAGGAGAAAATGCAGGAGCAGATTTTGGAAGACAGTTTTGTACTCTTTTTTGATGGCTCTTTTAGGAAAACCCTAAACAAAGCTACTGGGGGCTTATTCTTCCTCCAAGACTCTCAGGAAGTGGTCGCAGTAGAACTGGGTCTTGGTGGGGAGCTCTGTTGATCTCCCTCCCAAGTCCGAGATGTATGGAGCTGGAGGAGGTCTAACCATATAATACGGTTAATCTCATCTCGCGGGATCAACTCAGGGGGTGCATCCATACTGTACTGAAAGGGAGGGAGCCTGTCCATCTGAATCCCGTGTCTAGCAAACCATGTGGATATATGTGCATACGCCCAGCTCTCAACCAATTGTCGGGATGACTCCAACCTCGATAGTCTCCACTAGGGTAAGTCCCAGACTCTATGAATGAGAATGTCACTGATTGGAAGACGGCATCAATCTGTAGTGGTGTCATAGTGAACTCTGCCTGTACTATCTCATGTGGGATTGAGGGCTTGCTCCGAATCATCCTAGACTCCATAGTCACTTGTAGTCGCTCAAATCTCCTCCATTCTGCTACCGGTAGGTCACATTCCCAGAAAGGTGCTGCATACATGGCAGTCGGTCGCACCAGCATATCGAAGAGCCAACACTTCGTTGGTGGATCATGAAAGTGTGCCTGGAAATACAGTCTTTCCAGCCGGGCTAGAGCACCCCGCCCCCGTGTAAGTCGTGCGTGGGCTGCATTTGTCATAGTGAAAAGGGGTCATGTGAAGACTGCTCTTGAGTAGGTGTAGGACTGCACTATCTTCACTGGCTCGTCTCGATAAGTGAAGCTGAATCGACGAAGCACTGCATGTGAGGTGTTGAGACCATAACCTTGGTCTTCCCAAGGTTCACTGTCAGGTCTCTCTCTCTACAAAACACCTCGAGGGCCTCCAAATGTCTCTGCAGCCCCTCCGTTGAGGATGAGATGAGGACTATGTCATCAGCGTATAGCAATATTTGTATCATGAGATCGGCTAGTAGTGATCCTTTGCCTCCTAGGCGGTTATGAAGGAAGTGATCTCGTCAATGTAAAGCCTGAAGAGGGTCGGTGAGAGGAGGCAACCCTACTTCACTCCAATCGTGCTCTCGCCCCAATCCAATAGACCACTTGGGGTGTGAACTCTGTCTCTGGCTGACTCATACATGCTCATCACCCCCCATATCAATGTCTCTGGAATCTGTAGCTCCTGTAGTCTCCTGATCATGTAGGACCGTGGGACAGTGTCAAAAGCCTTTCGAAAGTATACAAAGCATGTGTAGACCTTTCTGTGTCTGTCCTCAATGATAGCCCTCAGAGTGAAAATGTGATCTAGGGTAGAATGCTGTCCTTAGAATCTTGCCTACCCTAGTGCCCGCTGCCTCCAAGCCTCTGTATGATTGCTGAGCTCCCTCTAAGATTGACCATAGATCTTTGCCAGAGTGTGGCCAATCATGAGGGTACGGTAGCTCCCAATCTCCATAGGGTCCCTGTCTTTGTGTATTGGTACAATAGTGGTAGAACTCCAAGCAAGTGGGAAGCCGTGGCATACAGCCCGGTTGAACATCTGGCTAGGACTTCTTGTCCATGTGCAAAGTGCCCAGTCGGTAGGCCCTCATGGTCCTTCGCTCTCTGATTGTGTAATTGTCGAAGCGCAGCCTGTACATTCAATGTGGTGAACAAGGCAAGTGGCAGCAGATTTTGGACACTAGCACTCCCAGTGGGACCCTAGTTAGGCTTGCACATAGCTTATTACTAATGGGTGACACCTCTTCTATAGAAAAGACACCTTTTCAAATCATCTATCTTCATGGGCGATACCTCTTCAATGAAAAAGAAACCTTTTGAAATTGTCTATGAAAGATCCCGTCAATCTCCGCCAGTGTAGACTCAATAAACTTCTGTGCTACTGATCAACTTGTGGAGGATTATGACTTAACTTATGCCAAGGTCTAGACTATACCCAGGAGTGAGAGGAGTTAGAGGCAGCAAATTTTGTACGCGCTAGAGGCGACAGGACTCCTAGTGGGACCCGAGTTAGGCTTGAGCTGAGCTTATTACTCATGGAAACTCTCTAACCCCCCACCCCCCCCCCCCCCGGGGCATCTTTCCACATGCTGTAATCTGACTTGGTCTCATAGGCCTCCTTGACCTTCTACAAGCTTTAACAAACCTTTCTTGTTTCTTTCTGCTTCGGTACTCTGTGGCCTTGTGCTTGTCTTGAGTTTTTTGACTATAATCTTGATGATATTTTTTGGTATTTCAGTCCACTACAGCGTATAATATTGTATTTCAGCTGATAGTGGACGATGTATCTAACAGATTCTCAGGCTTCTTTGAGCAATAGCTCAGCAAGAACGTAGCTTGTATGTTTCTTATTTCTTATCAATAAGTGGAGATGGTGTTCTCTCATTAGTACAGTGTCTGCCTCATTTTGGTTGCAGTTAAATAGATATAGATAGAGAAGAACTCAAGAAACATTTGTAGCAGGAATGCAAATTAGACTCGTTAAAATAGGCTGGAAAGGGGTGCAAAGTAGGAGCACCCTTGTTTTCGAATGTCATGTGGCTAAGGCTAGATGTTTAATAGCATCACTCTGAAGCCAATTTAAAAGGAGAATGTGGACCATTACTATAATGACTGCATTTTATTTCATAAGTATGTATATAATCCTAATTTGAATATGAAGTTTGATTGAGTGCTGTGTCATAAAGCCGTAAATAATTTTCGTCATGGTGAAATTCCTGCATATTTTCAATGACCCACCTTCTCTGCCTTCATTATGCTGGATCAGTGACTGCAGCAACATATTAATTATGTCTGCACTTGCCAGTTTAATATATTTGATGCATATGTTCCTTTCTCCTCAGTGCTGAAAAGCGGGCGCAAGGAAGCACTGAGTCACACCCAAGCAAAAATCCGGCCATAATGTCTGTCGAGGTTTGCCACATTCCATGAAGTAGTATATTGTATCGATTAGTACTTCATGTTGGACTCATAATTGCGCACACGTGTTCAGCAAAAGTATAGCTCTCCGCATAGACCTGTTTTGAATATACATACACTACGGAGATGTGAACTCATTCTAATTAGCTGAAACGCCTGAATCAGGGAAAGACATTTACAGTGCAAGTATTCTACAAGGAAGAGGCTGTCGACGATTATGTAAGGGCTGCAGTTTCTACAGTGATTTCCATCCATAAGCTGGTACGTTTTGAAAATCACTTCTTGCCTGGATTGATATGCTGCTATGTGGCTCCAGCTTAATCAGTGGTATATTTTTTGGATGCAACATGGAAGAAAAAGATAAGGAGGGAAGTAAAAGAGTGTGTGTATCCTTGCTCCAGGCATGTCATGTGGACAAGAGGCCATCTGCATAATTACATACAATAGTTACATCCGAACGTTTCATGTTTGTAAATGTAACAGTAGTGGATGCTAGGGTAGCAGACACCTATTTAATGGGCCCTGATAGCCAATAAAGGGTTCCCCATATATGTGTGTGTGTGTGTGTGTGTGTGTGTATGCGGGATGTATATTTGTCCTACATGGAGATTTTCTGGGATAGCTATCTTGTAAAATAAAGCATTCAAAGTTTTCACTTAAAAAAAGTATGTGTATGCGGGAATGGCATGGTCGGGATTCTTTGCAGGGAAATTCTCTCAGAGCAGAGAGCATACATTGGTCCAAGGATTTTGCCCCTCCATTGGCAGTGCAGGAACCTAGATGCTCATATTTCCTTAGCTTGAAGGGAGTCCACTCAGTTGCAGATGTCATTCATGATGATGGGATTCCCCTTTCTTTAGCTTTGGCTGCTGCAAAATTTGGTTTTGGTATGCATTACAGATTCATGTGGAAAACTATTGCTCAAATGCTCCAGCCTTTTCAGCCCATTCTGACTGGAGTGTTTCTTCTCCATGGTCATCTTGTTGCCCTTTGAGGCTGCCATATATTACTGTCTCTTCTTTATATAACGTGCTTTTGCCTCTACCATGGGTTTCTCAGAATGCGAAACAGCTTTGGTGAATGAATCGCACCGAAAAGTAGTGGCGGAAGAGATTGAGACAGATTTGGAATTCAAAAATTCCATTCCGACAACAGGTTTTCTTGTGGCAAGTCTTGTTGGGAGTTCTTCCATTTGGGCAACTTTTGGCATGCAGGAACATTTGTCCGGCTGTCTGGCGCAGATGTTTGGCTCCACGGGAGTCCATGCCTCATCTTCTTTGGCATTGCTCCCATACTCCTGATTTTTTAAGCTTCCTGGGGTAGTGTTTGCGAACTCGATTTCCAACTGCTACCTTTGGAAAGCTCTTCTGGATCTTTGGGATACACCCACGTAGACAGGATCTTGATTTATTTTTTGTTTGGGTTCATTACTGGGCACTTTGAACTCTATGGAAGGATAAAAATCATATAGTCTTTGGTGATCCTACTTTTTCACGTTTCTCTTTCTTCAGGCACTCTCTGCAGCAATCTTTCTACGATTGCTTGCAAACTAAGTACATAGATCATGATGTGTATCTGTCTTATCTTGAGATCTTCTCGTGATGTATTTTCCCACATCCTGTCTTGGGATAGTGATTCTGTAATGTAAAGCAGCAAAATTTTCACAAAAAAAAAAGAAAGTAGGTGTGTATATGTATACATACTGAGTTCTCGTGATGTATTTTTTCACATCCTGTTTTGGGATAGTGATTTTGTTATATAATGTAACAATTTTTTAAAAAAAAAGTGTTGTGTACATATGTATGTATACATACATACATACATATGTGCGTGCGTTCGTGCGTGCGTGTGTGTGTGTAGGTGCAGAGTGGGGTGTGGTAGTGTGAGCGATGGAGACCTCCTCCTCCTCTGCTCGGACAGCCTCTATTCCCTCCCTGGTTTTGCCCGTACAGCCCGCGTCTTCCTCCTTGCAGTCTTCATCGTCATCCGTACAATTGCCGTCAGTTGTACAGAATTCTGTACAGCCCTACTGACCCTTGCAGTTGTTGGTACAGCCTTCGGTTCAGATCGCGTGCTCCATACATCATCTTGTACAACTTCCGCTTCTTGTCTAACCCTTTGTACAACCCTCTGTACAAGTACACGTGGTGTAGTCGATTGTACTTGCTTCATTTGTACCTACTCCATGCGTACTTGCAAAATCCGTACAGGATTCTCTGTCCGTACATGATTCCCCGTCCGTACAGGCCATACAGTCCGTACCACCATCCGTACAGTCTATATGGTCGTCCGTATAGGCTCCCGAAACATTTGTTGTTTTTTCGCTTCCTCTGTTCCTCCTGCCCGAGTTCTCATTCAACAGAAGCGCGGTGCTTTGCCTTCTTCATCCTCTTTCAAATCGGCAAAGCTTGATCTCGCACATGGCCCTTCTTCTTTCCTTCAGCTGGATCTTCTACGCCAGTTATGTTCAGCCTTTGTCATAGATGTTCCTTCATCGGGTTCCCCGTTTGTTTGTTCATTGGATTCTGCCCTTCTGGTTTCAGGTCTTCGACAGACTCAGCAGTTTGGAGTCTGTCTCGACTTTATGGGTAGGATTCTTTTTGCCGCTCATCTTCGTCGTTGGGCTGAAGCCGCAATGGGTCCGGATTGTATTTCCTCCTTTGTCATTCTGGGCAAAGGGTTTTATTATGCCCACGTTTCTTCGACTGATGTGGTGGAGTGGCTAGTTAGTCGTGCTGTTGTTCCTGGGGCTGGTTTCTTTGCTTATGTGATGCCTTGGGATCCACTTTTCGATCCTTCTGCTACCTTCTGACTCACTGTCCAGTCTGGATTACTCTCAAAGCGTTGCTTGTGCCTCTTCTTTAGCATCTTCCTACTCTTGTAGTGCTTTTGGGAAGGCCTGTTCATGTTCCGCGATAGGAGTTCTTGCAAGCTTCCCGTGATGTTCGCCTTTGCGTTTTGTGGGATATGATGCAGCCTGTGCCATCTACTTTGGATCTTGATTTGGGATTTGCCCATTCGATGCGCATCAGGCTGCATTTTGCATCTTTTCCCACTGTATGTTATCGGTGCCGACAGGTTGGTCATTTTGCACGTGATTGCCCTTCTGCATCCAGGCCCACTCCTCCTGCTTCTTCTTCAGCTGTCAAGGTTACTCTCCCTTCTCCTCCGGTTTTTGCTATGGCTTCATTGGAGAAGCCTTCTTCTACTGCTCCGAAGCACTACTGGAGGAAGGTAGATAAATCACAGGCCAATCTTTCTCCTTCTGAAGAAGCTCAGGATTGCACCCTTGTTGAGCACCATCAGTCTCCTTTTCCTCAGGATATGGATGTGCCCCTTGCAGAGGGGATTATACAGGATGATCTGCATGCTCTCTCTCAGGTTGCTATCTCGACTGAAGTTGAAATGATGAGTCCTGATTTATCTGATGCAGCTCTTTCATCAGATGCTTTTTCTTCAAAGAGTACATGTATTGGTCCAGCTCCTATGTCTGTGAAGAATGTGCCAGAGTCTCTTTCTGTTCAGGATGCAGATGTTTCTTTTTCTCTGGAGTCTTTTCATCCTATGATGCAACAGGTTTTTGACCGTGTGATTCAAAAATTCTGGCTTCCAGCTTATATTAAAAAGAAAGCATATTGTAGATGCTCCAGTAAAGAACTAGTACAAGAAGACTAAAAATAGTAAAAGAACATGTCTAGCTATGCCGCAGTATTATAGCATAGAAATCATGAGGAAGTAAAATAAGGAATGTAGAGAAGTAAAGTAAAAGAAGGATGCAGCATGTCTCCCATGAACTGCACATCCTGCAAGGAGCGAAGCAGAGAGAAACGAAAGAAATGATAAATATCCACAGTGGATTGTCCATAGAGCCGAGAGCTACAGGCATGATATAAAGGTCACACCCATATTTTTTAAGGGTGAAATCCATGTATTTTTACGTCCCCAAAATGGCGACCAGCAAATACAAGATCATAAAACTTCATTGAAGACAAGTAGAGAGTGTAATCTGTCTTACGAACAGAGTGACATCCGGAAATAGTAGTATAGGGAAGAAGTAGGCTTTCTAAGACTTCATGGTTCCTATCTTTGCAGAGGGTCCAGAGTGCCCAATATCGAACCCATGTGCGTGTGCACACTTTTTTTGGGTGAAATCCATCTATGCTTATATTACAAGAAGTCATCTCCAAAAAGGAGACATACGATTACAATATCAAAAAATTTCAGTGTAAGACAAATAAACATGGTAATCGACATTGCAATCATAAAGGGATTGCCTCAATGACATCCGGAAGAAATGGAACATGGAAAAAGTAGACTCTCCAAAAACTCTATGATTTTGGTGTGTCCATAGAGTCAAGAGAGCCCAATATCTAGCCCAAATGAAGAAAAGGTCGAACTTAGGCCTCCATGGGTAGATGCCAAAGGGCCAAAGAGCGTGCCAAAGCAAGTAGTAGGGAACCTAGCTCGGAGACACTGTCGACGAAAAAACAGAAAGTCACAAGTCATTGGGCAACGCCAAAGAAGATGGAGCATGGGTTCTCGATGAGCCAAACATCTGTGACAGAGAGTAGGAGCAATATGTCAACGTGCCAGAAGCTGACCATAGGGAATAACACCAAACTTGGTGGTGAAGAGAAAGCTTGCAGGAACAAAGCTGCTTCAATCTTTTACGCCACCATTTAGGATGACGATTCATGGACCAAAGCTGATTTCCTCATTGCACACTCCAAAGGAGGAGGCACCAAAACCCTATACAAACTAGCCACAGAAACATCAGCCAAGCGTATGGCTTGAGTAGTAGAACCCTGACGATGTAAAATCCAGCTTTGGTACTGGCAAGAAAGAATGAAGAAATCGGGAAAGATATTGCCATTGGGGTCTATAATGCATCCCCAAACCATATTGTCTAGTTGCCAATGGAAAAGATAATAGAGAATAGAGTACCATCACCATGAAGCACATCTCCTACCAGCTGAATCCCCTTTGATGAGATAAAATAAGAGCGCCGGGGTTCTTATAAGGCAAGAGGACAATCAACACCTTTGACCAATGTAGACTCTCAGCACGCAAAGAATTCCCATCAAGAGAGTCACGACCATGCCATTTGAGATGAGATAGAATTTCTTTCCAAGCTGAGAGATTTGAGAAGTAAAAGGACATCCTTTAACTTTGCCATCTGTATATCCAAGAACGAAATGCCATTGAGTGGGATGCCAACGCTCAAAAGCATGTGGGTCAAATGAGAAAGTAGGTGACGTATCGTAGAAGCCCAAGGATGATCTCCTTGCAGAAATTCCAGTATCATGTGCCAAAATATGAATGTGAATGTTTAAAATATTCAAACCACCATGTGTCTTTGGTGAATAGAGGTGCTCCATAGAGAGTAATTTGATACTCTTACAGCCATACTTAGCACCAAATAGTCTCCATAAGAATGGACATGAAAGAAGCAGTGTCTTTCTTATCAAACATCATCAAAGGTAGGAAGAACTGAATATAGGCAACCAAGATTGATTGTACAATACGAAGTTGAACATGATTCATCCTAGGGAATAACCACAATGACGAACAAGTTGATCAGACAAGACGATTTCCCTAGGCCACAAAAGGCTATGCCAATCTTTGGCATACAAAGGTAGAAGCTTTGATTTTGAAAGTTTATGTGCAGGCCAACAGCAAGTCCATATAGGGATAAAGCACTCATGAGTTGTGAAAGATCCCTATCGGTGTTCTTTGGAGTGAAAAAAGAATCATCAGCATGGGCTTGCGCAATCATGGGCTTTCTGCCATGTATCTCCAAACCATGCAAGACATCAGTGCCACAAGATGTTCAATATAGCAAAGCATCGGGTGAGTAGCTATTGCATAAAGCAATGCATTAAGAGGGCATCTTTGTCTCACCAAACAATATAAAGTCCACTGATCAGAAATATCTCCAAATAAGATGGATGCAGCTTTACTGTCACTATACAGCCAATAAATAATGTGCTACATTCGATCTCCAAATCCCAAAAGGTTGCATTGGTCTGCGAGATAAAGTCCCATCGCACAGTATTAAAGGCTTTAGCAATGTCTACTTGCAGCAAAAGTACATCGTGTTGAGTATACTTTGCATATTCTATCCCAATGTAAGCATTAGCAATATTATCAGTGATGTGCTACGAGGTATGAAGCCATATTGGGTGGGATCAAAAGGTTGCATGGTCTGCGAGATAAAGTCCCATTGCACAGTATTAAAGGCTTTAGCAACGTCTACTTGCAGCAAAAGTACGTCGTGTTGAGTATACTTTGCATATTCTATCCCAATGTAAGCATTAGCAATATTATCAGACAAGGTATGAAGCCATATTGGGTAGGATGTAGGCCATCATGAAAAAGCCCTTTATTTGATCAGCCACCATTTTGGCAACCACCTTGTAAATGACTGACATGAGTGTAATAGGCCGCCAATCAGCAGATGATTCACATATATTCTTTTTGGGGATGAGCTTAACCAGCCCTTTCTTCCAAGCATGTGGCATTTACTGATTTGCTAGGCATTAGTAATCATATGCAGTAAAACATGCTTAAGAGCATCCCAATATGACAGAAAAAACTCAACTGCAAGACCTTATCAACCCGGGGATTTGGATTTACCACAAGATTTTAAAGCATTAATAAGTTCTCTTTCCTCGAAAGGTGCCTCAAGATGTAGAGCCTGGGCAGGGGGTAATGATGGGATTGACATGCTGTGCTAATTTCTGTCTTGCTGACAAAACCTCCTGTGAGGGAGACCCCAAATCTCCAAATTGTTGAGCAAAATGATCAACACAGGCTTGAGCAAGTTGTAGCCATGAGGAAGTCCAATAACCATTTGATGTCAAAACTTGACAAATATTATTAGCCTGGTTTTTTGAATGCAAACTTTTAAAGAAATATTTCGAGGAGCAACCTTTATCCAAGTGAGCTTTTTGCTGGCTTTAGTTTCCCATTTGACAATTTTCCTGTTGTCATTCATCTGTTATAGATGTTTAGCACAACATAAGTATGTAAGCTCTACCTGAGTCAAATCCCTGATATGGCTAAGTTCTGTCAATGTTTGACAGGTGGCTTTAGATAGTTCTTGCCATACTCATGAATGACTGATTGGATGCGAGGAGTGAAAGCATTCCAGGCATAATCAAGATCAATCTGTCATTGTTTCTAGAAGAGTGCAATAGCATTAGCAACCATTTGCTTATACTTATCCTGCTGTAAGTAACTGTTATTAACAATAAGGA
Organism: Dipteris shenzhenensis; assembly: GCF_047967505.1. Classification (NCBI taxonomy): domain Eukaryota; kingdom Viridiplantae; phylum Streptophyta; class Polypodiopsida; order Gleicheniales; family Dipteridaceae; genus Dipteris; species Dipteris shenzhenensis. The sequence continues at coordinate 34,952,021 of NC_141610.1, read as the reverse complement.
GTTGTTTACTTGACAACCTGTCATGTGGCATCTCATGAAGACAACCTTAACCATAATGGAGCATGATCAGAATGGGGGAATGCATAATGAACCCATATTCTTCAAGTGAAAGCATCATACTATTGCACATTTAGCATGTACCAGTGATCCAATCTAGCTGGATGTGCAGAATGGGCATTGTGTTGAAAAGTATATTTTGAATGCATGGGCTTCAATTCCTTCCAAAGAGAAATTAAGTATATCCAAGTGGCACAAGAGTTGATGAAGTTGTGAGTACTACCATAATTTATAAGAGAATATGCGATTAGTGTGTCAATTCTCCCTTTTGTTATGTTCACATATGGACATAACATGTAATTCTTTGGTGCACTAAGGCTAGTCTTAGGCTTGAGACACCTAAGGCACCCTGCATCTATGTAAGAGAGAGCCATTACGCTACTTTTTTACCCCATTTCATTGATTCTGTAAAGCACTTACATGTTGACTATTGTTCACTTGATACATATGTGCTAGTATATCCGATTTCTCTTTATACTTTTGGCATCCTTGATATGTACATACATGCTAACCTGTCCTATGCCTTTGGCATGCTTGATCTGTTCCTCTTAACTAAGCAAGCTGTAAGTGCCAAAGCTAGGCATTTGTCCCCTCGACTTCTTTTGATATTCAGTAAGTAGGTCTATTGTTGGTATAGTAGAGGACCTGCTACCTATACTATTGGGAATTATTGCAGTAGTAGAGTATAATTGACACGATTCAATTTATCCTTTACACTCATAAAACCAGAGCTCTTTGCAAGAAAAGTCATGTTGGCAACAACGAGAGCTGACGATCTCAAAATGAATTAAAGCAAGTATCAAAAGGCAGAAACTATGCCTTGTCTCAAAAAATGTAATGCTGCAACTCAAACTACTGCTTTGTGTCACAAAGTGCGTATGCTAATTCTAAATTGAAAAAGTGAGGCATAGACAAACTTTGTGTCACAAAGTGCTTATGCTAAGTCTAAATTGAAAAACTGATGCGTAAACAAGCTGTGTATGATTGTATGACAGTTCTGTATGTTTTGGAACTATGCCGACCAATATCCTGCCCTTTGACTGTGATTTAATGCGTACACCCAGCTTCATGTAAAAGATGGCAAAAAGCACTTAAAATCTAGCTGCATTGGGATGCCTGCAAACTTGTGAACTGCAGAAAATGAATTAAAAAATGACTCCAAGACTTAGTTGCAAATGCTTCGCAGTCCGTGCCAACTCAGTTTCTCTCCAAAATAACTCCATATTGAACCAAATATCCATAATCTTGCAAGAATGCAAAAAATTTGCGTAGTGATGCATGTTGGAAACCTACCTTGGTAGTCCAACATTTTTTTAAAATTGAATTTTCTAGAATGTAGAAATAAAATATAGATTTCTTTGCGTCAAAGTGCTGCAAACTGCTTTCAAAGGCTCTAGAAGCAATGTCGACCATGCAAAGCTGCATGCGGATTAAGGATGGGTTGTACGGAAAACAGTCTTCTTAAAAAAGTTGTCGTCCTAAAATGTTCAGAAACAAAAAGGTTTGTTTCCATTTTAAACTGATGTATGGACAGAGCGTACGATGGATGACTAGTGCTCCTTGAGCTGTGTGGAGTGTGTAACTGCTGAACAATGATGCTTGCTGTTCCAAGTGCTCCTCGAGGTGGGTGTATGTGAGCAGCAAGTGACTTGTGAAAGCTCCTCCTCATACGGTCGAAGTGCTCTCCCTTCTGGCCAACTTACAAGAGTTGATACAAGGGTGCAAGTAGAAGGGATGAGGTTGGATCTGATACCAAAAGTTGAGAATACAAAGAGATTAGGGCTCGTATAGAAAACCATGATGCATGACCCTGTTATTTTGATATCCTTCATTGTTTTTGTGAGCATCCTGTAGAATGGTTGAATGCTGCCTTCTTACCTTTCTTGACAGTTTTCACATAACCAAACTTTTGTTGGTCTCTTTTTTTTTTGTTTGTCTTTCAAACTGTCCTTTACATTCTTTTTCTATATAAGTGCTGTCTTTGCACTTGCCATATTTTTGCTGTTATTTTGTGGTAACCACTTCAAATGAATTTGTAAACTGGCAGTTTTTCATGCAGCTTATGTGAAAGCGCAATGAACATGAAAACAAGTTGTGTTTTAGGAACCTGCAGGTGACATACTAGTTTTTATGACCGGTCAAGATGATGTGGATGAAACTGTCCACCTTATTCAAGATGAAATGGATCAAACAAGTGGTACTTCTCGTACTGGTTACTACTATATAGAACTCTGGAGCTTTTACAAAACCAGGAGCACGTCTGATGATTCTAAAAGTTATTGTCTTTGTGCTTTCAGCATTGCTGGTCTTACCTCTCTATGCGGGTTTGTCTCGAGCAGATCAGGTTATCTATAAGCATTCTATGACAGCTTTCTGTGATGGTCTGTCTTGATTTTTATTTCTTGTTTTGCATGCATACTGTCTGAAATCCCAACCCAATTGTCCCCTTTCCCCCCCTCTTGTTTCCTTCTTTCTGCCAACCTTTGGGCCCCTTTTTGTTTTTCTCTTTACACATTTTGTTATATTATTAACCAGCATGCCAAGATCTATTCTAGGAACTTGCTTTTAGTGCTGCTCCAAGAGGCAAGAGGAAAGTGATCGTGGCAACTAATATTGCAGAGACATCAATCACTCTTGAGGCAAGGGCTAAGAAGATTTCCCTTTACTTCAAAGCTTTGAAATCTTTATGGCATCTTTTAAAGACTATGCTTGCTGGCATCCACAGGGTATTGTCTATGTTGTGGATAGTGGATTTTCAAAGCAACGGTTTTACAATCCGGTAAGATCTGTGAAACACTCATCATGCAATTTCATAGGAAGGCCTCAAGTTGCACATGCATTAAAGTAAGTAAAAAAAATAATAAGAAGGATTGGATTGTACAGCCATGGTCTCCAGCCACCATTGGGGCTAATGCTAGTCACTAATTTATGCTATGCATGATGGAGTTTATTGTTTTCAAACTCGTGGGTGGTTATCTTAGGTATCTTAGGTTAGATCTGCACTGTCTGTTTTATTTTTAGAGGTTATTTTTGGATGTAGTAATGGACATGCAAATTTCGCCTTGTGACGTTTTTCTCAAGTTGCGGCCTGCTGATATTGATTCTTTACCATTTTAGCAGTGCATTTCTCTATCAGTGACCATTTTACCGCAAATGGTTGTTTGGGAGAGATTGAAAACGAAATACTCTTTTTCTTCACAGGCAGTTGTAGCTTGGAGAAAAAGACCTGGACTGCTTTTTAATTAGCTTTCTCTTTTAGTACTAGCCATTGGCATTGTGGATTCTGCCTCTGCCTCTCACCTTTGGAGGTTTTGAGAATAACTCAGTATGAAGACCTCGTAAAATAGGGCTGCTCATGTGTATGAGGGCATGTATATGTGCGTTTTGTGTGAGAGCATATGTTTATAATTGTATGGTTTTGAAACACATTTTTTTGCTTTGCTTTTCTGGAAATAATGTTGGGCTCAGCTTGGGATGGGGGCATGCATGCACGATGCACGTACATGTGTGTGAGGTTAATAGGGTTTTGCTAGAACAAAATTGTGTACAACTCTATACAGTGGGCTGTTTTTCCCTGTTTCTATTAAATGTATATCTTGAAAGTAAAGGGATATATGTTTCTATTAAATGTATATTGAAAGTAAAGGGATACATGTGTATAAGTGATCACCTTTTTCATCACTAGAACCGAAATCTATATGCAAGTAAAGTGCTTGTGTTCATGAAAAGAACATGTGATGTGAAAAAACTGAAAAAATCCTTAGAAAGAAAGAAAGAAAAATATATTAACATTTGCGGGAGGCCTTGGCTTATGAGACAAAGTACACACCAGAGTAACTGCTACAGCTTTGAGCATCAAAGAATCAAGGAGTACACATGGCATCTCAACTCGAGATTATCATAAACACACATCTATGCTCTAGTTTAAAACTGAGAGAAATCCCTAATTAATACTTGTTCGTCTTGGTAGACTGCCCATTTTCCTGATTTACATACATCCTTCACTTTAGTGACTTCAATACTCCTTTGGGTCGAAATATCCATATTCTTGTACCGTTGAGCTTATTTGTCTGTGAGAGAATCTTACTCTTCTTGGAACTGTAATGGTACCTTATGGTCAGACCCAGGGAACTTCTCGGAATCTTACACAGGACGAGACATAGTCTTTTACACGGAGACACACCAGAGCCTAGAGCGTCCACTACCGATAGTCAGTGGCTACACATGGGAGTCAGCCTTCAAGGATGAGACGAGGGATACGGGAGGAGTTCGAGGATCAGGCGGGGTCGCAGTATTGTACAAGTCTTCCCTCACTGGAGCCATCTCCATTGAGAGGAAGGACGCACACTCCCGATTCATGTGGATCCGGATCCAACGCACAGCCACTCGTGACCTTTTCATAGCAATATGCTACTTCCCGCCAGACACATCCCACTTCGCCAGAGTGGCACAAGAGGAGGGTGAGACATCGCCATATGCACCCTTACATCAGGATATCCTAGACCTTTCAGCCCGCGGGGAAGTTCTCCTTGTTGGGGACTTCAACGCCAAGACGAGCACGCGCCAGGCACCACTCTTGGACATTCAAGACGACTCTATCATGCTACTAGACATGGACCTAGACGGAGTAGGTATGACCAGGATCTCATCGGACCGACACGGGCTTGTTACACCACATGGACACACGCTCCTTGATCTGGGTAGGATGCGTGATCTCATCATCTATAACGGGCTTGACCTATGGCCCTCCTCAGGTGGTTTTACTTGCTTTCCACACAGGGGGGCACTAGTGTAGTAGATTACATCATGGGATCCCCTGCCTTCATCTCATGTATCACCGACTTCACTGTAGCACCACTCCCTCTAGGAACTGATCACACATACCTATTCTTCACTATCGCCACTCCACGCTTAGCCACACCACACACACCACATAGGAAGCACGACACCTACCACGACATACAATTTGATCACAGTCTCTCCCCTGCCTACTCTGGATGCCTAAAGAGACTCCTAACTTACATCGATCACATACCACTCATAGAAGACCGTGCTGCCTTGATTAGTCGCACACTCCACGAGGCTGTCCTCCAAATCTTTTCCCACACCACACGGTCCACTAGACCACCACCTCTTGGCTCTGTACCTTGCAACAACTGGTACGATGCGGAGTGCAAGGCTTATCGCCGACAACTCCGACTTGAAACCAGATGTCACCTTGCGAACACATTAGACATGGTACGCAAGTACCGACATCTCGTACGTCGGAAGAAGCAGGGATTTCTTCGTCGAAATGAGGAGCTGCTGAACATCTTATACAGCAACAACTCTAAAGATTTTTGGCGAAGATTCCTTGAGCGTAGGTCTCCATCACCCCTCACCGACACGAGAGTTTGCTACACGTATGCACGCCATCTTTATGATGTCCCACACCAGCCTATTCCAGATCTCCTACACACACCCCGCCCCACCACTTGCACGTTGTTTACCAGAGGGGGAGTCAAGGACGCAACATTGAAACTGCACAATGGCCGAGCTAAGGATCACGAGGGGCTATGCACTGAGTTTATCGCATATGGGATCGACACGTTAGCCCTGATCCTAGCAAAGCTATTCAATGACGTTGTTTGCCTTGGCTTCCCGCGCACTTGGACACTCAACACCATCACCCCCATCCACAAGGCACGGGATCCCATGGACCTGAATAACTACAGGACTATCATGATTGGACATGTGATGTCCAAGATCTATGCAGCAGTATTGGATGCATCGGTTAGCTTGTTCGCAGAGATGAGAGAGCTCAGAGCAGAGGGTTAGGCCGGTTTCAGGCGAGACCATGGGACTATGGATCACATATTCACACTCAGGAGTGTCATTGAGGAGGCCAGATATCTTTTGGAAGCACTAATTGGTCTCCACCACCAACATAATGGCAAGAGGCAGAGCTTGTGTAAGCCAAAGAAGAAGCACAAGAAAAAGGGGGGCAAGAAAGAAAGGCATGGATTTGCTAAGAAGAGGAGCATGAATTTGCCAAGAAAGAACAGATTATGTTTTTACACAGAGAAGAAAGAGCTCAAGGTTACGTGTAGACTTTGTTGAGCTCAAGAACATAGTCACAATGAAATGCATTTCATTGGTAATGAAATGTTTCGAAACGTTTCATTACCAATGAAACATGGAGTACCCTTACATGTATTAACCTAAATCAAAGATATTAATATTTCAGTAAACTTTAGTTAAAAGTTTGAAATTTAAACTTTGTAATCTAGATTCTAGTCTCTTTATTACTAATTTTTAAGTTCAAACCTCATCTCATTTTAATTCTCTCTAGTCTTTTGTAACAACTAGCTAGTAACAACTTACAAGCTAGAATACTTTCAAAATCATTGGGCATTATAGGTATTGTAGAAGGCATTTGGTGATCTTTTAGCTTAGTTTGCATAGTTTCAGCATACTATATGTATGTAGGGCATAAAATTTGCATTTATTAAGACGGAAATATACAAACTGAATTTTTGAAACGCCCCTTGTTTTTTTGAAATGTTTCAAAACGTTTCACGTTTCTAAGTATTGAAATGTTTCTTTGAACTATGCTCAAGAACTACTTGGCACTACATGTCAAGTAGGTGGAAGAGGGTTTTTCCTCAGAGTATCCACAAGAACCTTTTCAGTTGAGGACAACTGATTAGAAGTCGAGGGGATATCATGAAATCATACTTTTTCCAAGAAATATAGAGAAATATTTAAGATTGACTTCAGTCAAAGAAAGTTGATTTCGGTTTACTAGAACAAGTTTTATTTTTCATTTGCACTGAGTTGGTTAAATAACACTGTGGGGACATCCACAAGAGACTATGATTAGTCCAAAGAACTAAATGCATGCATTAGCTAACCTTTAACGGGTTAAGTGTCTTGGATATTGTGGTAGGACCTTGGAGAGCGCAAAAAGGCCCTCGTTTCAAGTCCCACAAGAGAAAAGCAAATATGGAGTGCCCAATTTTGGAAAGAAATAACTTGGCAACGGGGATGAGTAGCTTAAAAGAGTTCCCATAGGGCTAAAAGAAAGAAATCACCTTTTTGAGAAGAAAGCTTTAAAAAGGCTACTAAAGTGCTTCTTTCATTACATTTGGTCCTGTTTTGAAAAGTGGCCACCTCTACAACCATATGGAATTTCCATGTGAATCCCGTGAATGCCATTTGGGACCCTATGTAGGTGTCATACATCCTTTTAAGGATCTCTTTCACTACAAGCCTTCTCATGGGCATCACTAGCATCACATGCTTAATGTATAGGCCTAGATATATACATAAGCCTTAACCCTTTTACCTTATGATGTTGAAATATTACACTATGCCCATCCTTCAATATCCTAGTCTTTCAGACATTGTCAAGCCCTCATGGTATCCCTCTTATGGTAGTCCCTAGCAAGATCCTAGTATTATAAGTGACATAACAACTTTGCTCAATGCATCTAATTTGCTCTCCAACTTCTTTCTCAGCTGTTTGGGAACATGAAGATTCTCAAATGCATTACACTTTGCCTCTTTGTTGTACAAGCTTCTTGGGGTGTCACATTTTTCAATGCTTTCATCGAGCACACCTGTTAAGCATATCAACAACAAAAAATACTTCTACCCAAAATATGATTGGGGATTTCCATGTTTTTGAGCATAGCTCTAGCTCCTTGACAGGATGCATGTTCTTCCTCTTTGCCACTCCAATCTCCTGAAGATTGTAGGCAAAAGTGATTTATTGCTTGGTGCCATGCGTTTGTGTGGGACTATCTTGGGAGAATGGCTATGATACCATTGTGAAGTTTTTGTGAGAGAGAATTTGCAACATTGGAGAAAGATGAAACAGATTGCACACATTGTGAAATATAAGGAAACTGTGAATTTTGTAAGGAAACCCTAAATTGTGAACTAAGATCAAGTCCTAGAGTGGCACATGGCATAGTGCCACGTGTATGGTGCAAAATATTGTCATTGCAACAACCTATGGAGGAATGTAGACTCCTTCATTGAATTGGAGGTGGATTCTAGATTTGAACTCTAAGAACATTATACATTGGCTGCACAACAGATTCGTACCTGCAAGCATTGAGCAAGATTATGTTGGTATTTGATAGTTTCAGAGATGTTCATTGGAGGCTGTCAGAAAGGGATAATTAATGCAGGACCCTAAATGCAGGCTAGCTCATGTCTTGAGCTCTCTCTTTTGGGCCTTATATATTAACCCTAAACCCTTTGGTTTCTGAATTGTCTTCTATTTATCGGTGTTGTTGTCATAATACAAGCATGATACAAGTTAATGTTGGTGGCAGTAGACCTTTGTATGAAGGAAAGGTCCCAAAGCAGGACGGGGGTCAGATAATCATGCATGTCCTGGTTATCAATTTTGGGTTATTTCTCACCTTATCCCCCCTTTCAATTTTCCTGTTCATCACTTTTGTACTTTCTAGGTGAGGAAAAGCAAGTTTCAGCCTCTTCAGAATATGTATCGCTCAGCAGTCCTATTAGTTTTCTTGTTGTAATTTACTTTTTGTTCCCAACTCCATAAATTTGTTAGGTCTTTAAATGTTCATAGAGTGTCTTTAGAAGTTTCAAAATGTTTTTTCCCCCTTTCCCATGAAATTCCATTCCTTTCCCCCTACTTTTTCACCACCCAAGAAAAAGAAAAGAGAAAAAAGAAAAGAAGGAGATATCCCTAAGACCTTTCTGTTCCGAAGCAAAGCATTGCCTTTCATATTTTTTCATGTTTTTAAATCTTTGATTGCATGTGAGATGCCATCTTCCTGCATGGCAATTGTTTGAATAGATGTGACTTTTGGCAGAAAAATGTTAGTGCATGGTAGCTTGCACTTATGTCAATTTGTGTTCTCCATTAAGGATGAAAACGCAATACAAACTAGGGCGCTCAATTTTATAAATGAAATATTGTATTAACAATGTGGATATTGACATGAAAATTTTGCAATACAGCATAAGGATGTGATCAGTCTGTAATCTCTGTTTACAGATCAAGGATGTTGAGGCTTTAGTTACAGCACCCATATCAAAAGCATCTGCCCAACAAAGGGCTGGAAGAGCTGGGAGAGTTCTCCCTGGAAAATGTTACAGGCATGTATTTAGTATTTTGTCCACCCCTAGGTTTGCTGGCAACTATCATTTGCTATATCTTCATTCTTTGCTATTTTTCTTGTTGTTCCCTTCAAGCTAAATTGTAACTAAAAGATCACTTTCTCTATATGATATACACTTTGTTCTATTATGATGCTGCTTTCCTTTAATAAGCCTCTTAATATCACATCGATTCCCTATAGCTCCATGTGTTCAAGACCAGGTAAACATTCCAGTGGCTTGCAATAGTTAATTTAGACATGCTCTTAAATTATCTCCCTTATTGCTTAGAAATTAAATAGTTTAGGTAAATAACGACATTGAGGTAAATTGAATGTGTGCATTCGAAGTAAACCAGATTTCAAAAACATTTGACATCAGGGTTAATTGATGTTTAGTACCAGAAAATCCATAAATGCCGAGTTCAAGCGTAGTGTATCTCAGACATTGCATGCGAAAGTGTATCCCATCAACAACCCTTAAGAGGCCCCTCCCCTATATTTACAGGCGTGGGTATCCCCAGCCCAAATCGGTCACTCCCCTATCGATTGCCTTGTCCTACCATGCATACCTACCTATCCCACGTGGCATAGGTTGGTGTGTGGAGGTTGTATTGTGGGTGGCGTCCTAACCAAATGGTCATAGTTACAATAGTCTTTGCTTATGATAATCTCATTTGTCCTAGCTATCCTAGCTGTCCTAATTGTCCATAGTATGCTGTCAATGACAGAAATGTCATATGTTTCCAGACCCAATCTTGCACCTATCTAAGGTCCCTTATCGGAAAGTTTCCCAAAATTCAACTTTTGGAATGGGGTTAATATGGCAGATATGCCAGCCTATGGTTGGTGGCTTCACTCCGTTCCAATGATGGAGACAGGGGATGCTCTCTCTCGGTGCCCTACATCTATCCACTCCCATTCCCTTGGATCCCACTGCAAGGATCTAATAAGGGAACCTCCATACAACCACAGCCTCCAAGATCCAATAGCCAAGAGAACAGGGTCTGGATCAAGATACCATTGTGAGTCTCCACCCATCTCCATGTATCTTGCAATCCTGACAGGCTAAAAAGGAGCCTTCAAAAGAATGTCCTCTGAAGATCTATGGAGTCTGCCTCCTGCATGAACCTGAAAGACAAGGGTATCCTCATGTGCATCCCGCAAGGCTATAATCTATAGAGGGATACCTGTCCTCGAAAAAGCCCCCACCAGGTGGACTTCGAAATAGGCAAATGATTTATATCTATCCACTCCACTGGTATAGCTGCATCTATCTGGTGCATCTTGGTTGCACTTTCTTTGAGGTGACTAACTAAACGAGCTCTCTGATCCTCTGGAAGCACCTGAAAGCTTTCCAAGCACCCACTATGGATGCAGGTCCCAACTCCCATCTAGACCACTGCATATAGTGTGACATGCCCAGTGATCTGCCATGCTCATCTAGTATGCAATCATTCCACATGACGGGCTGCCTGTCTAGTTCAGACCATTAGAATTGGTACAGAGTGACATAGTAAGACACATGACCAATACACCTAGATGATTGTCTCCAAGATGAACATTTGGAGCTACCTTGACTGGATCAAGTGTCTTAAATCAATCACATGTACTATGATGCCATTGAGTCCACTATCCACACATCTAGGTCAATTTTCATTGATGCAATCAAAGCTGTGCATAATCGAATGTCCTTAAGATGTCCAAGATCTTGGTATGACCTATTTGCTACAATTGGCATTCTTGCCATTGCACAACATATCGTATGTGAGGCTTCCCTTCTTTCGAGCCCTTAAAAAGCATACACTACTTCTCCAACTTGCTAGGACAATATTTGGCAATGTGGCCTATCTTGCCACAATCAGAACGCTTTATTTTGCTCTTTGCAAATGGCTTCTACTTGGCAAAATACTACTGACTTTGATCCTCCTCTTGGATCAATAGGATTATCCATTTATTAGACTTGATAACCATGCCTCTCCCAACCACTGCCACCTTGAGGCTCTCAAAGGATGGGAATATCTCTAGAGTATCCATTTAACAAACTTTGGGTCTTCCATTTTAAAGTCATTTTCAGTTAGTCTATCTTTAAGGACCTTCATCATTGCATTGTTTCGATGGTCCATCATTGCATCCCCATCTCTCATTCTGAGATGTGACAACACTGTCTTAAAATTGAGACATGTGACCAATAGCTTACCCTCATAAACAAATATCAGTGACGTCCATATCTCATATGCTTGTGTCAAATTCATCACCTAAGCAAACACCTTATTCTTTAGACATGCTATAAAAATATCTATCGCTGTGGCTTTCATCTCCTCATAGGCATCTTGTGTGCCATTTTGTGCTAGAGGAGGCACCTTCCCATTAACAAATGCCCATAGCTTCCGTCCCACAAAGAGATATTTTATTTTATTCCTATCCTTGAGTATTTTGATAGTTGGTCTTCTGATACCATTGCCCACCAAGTTTCTCAAAAGTGCCGACTCCGCTATGCAAAATGAAGAGCAAGATGTGCTCTCCGATCTGCTTCAAAATGCTCTAAATTTGGAGTTCGAAACAAAAAGTTAGGTCCTTCCTATTATTCATGCCTTTTTATGCCAAAGATGAGGCAAATATGCTCTTTGGGCTTTGATTCGCTAGGCGAAGATAAAATTTTGGCGATGGAGCCTTGTGAAATGAGGCTTTCACGTAGAGGATTTTTTAACAATGTATGTTCAAAATCACCCACCGTGCAAAATGTTCTCCTGAAGTGCATTGTGTGGACTTGAACTAGGCACCTCCCGTGCAAAGGCTGAGGCACTTATCACTAGGATACGTGAAATATAAGGTTGAGATATTAACAAAAGGCAATAAATGCCTTGATTTGTGAAGAGACGACATGGACCTTCAAATTGTGTGACTCACAAAAGGCAAGAACTTCTTAAATATGTCAGTCTGATTCTGATGAGGCAATTCTGTCTCCTCATCAGGTCATGCATGTTGAAGTTTTTTTCACTGATAGAGAATTGAATGACCCCATCAGATCATGTGGCAAATTGAAATCTTATGGTTGGGATGGCCTTGCAGTGGAATTCTTTCTACAATATTGGGATAACCTTTCACATGCACTATCATCTATGATTAATCATGCTTGGGAAATCCAAAATTGCCAGCAAGTTGGAAGAAAGGTTTGATCAAATTATCTCCAAAGAAACAATTGGGTGAATCATTTCTAGATTGGAGCCACATCACACTCATGCTTGTCATCCATAAGTTGCTTGCTAAGATGGTATGGGTTGTATCAAAGGCTTTTTGCATGAGGGTCTACACCCTGGTTCATTCTCCACATATATATTACAAATAATATTGCCAAATGCTTACGTAGGGATTGAATAGGATGTTCTCTTGTAACAAGCGAATATTGCTAAAGCTTTTGATACTGTACAATGGGATTTCATCTCGCAGACTGTCATTCTTTGGGATTTGGGATAAAATGCAGCATGTCATTTACTGGCTGTATCAAGATAGTAAGGTTTTTGGCATCTTGGTGGGGGATATTATTGATAAATTTCTTGTTCAATGTACTCAGTTATGTGATATCTACTTATCCTATGCTCCCATTCAGTAGCTATAGATGCACCGCATGGCTTGGAGATTCATGAAAGGCGGCTATTGGTATGCTGATGATTCCTTCTTCACTACTAAGACTGATCTTTCTTGCCTCATGCATGCATTATCATTATATTGTCTTGCAACTGGTCTCAAGGTCAACTTTTAAAATTCTAAGCTTCTTCCATTACATATGAAAGATTGACATCACTTTTTATGGCTTAGGGAAATTGTTTTATGCACGCGCCTAGTGCATCATCTTGGTTACCTTTTGGGTGGATAGTCATTCATAGTTAGCAATCGGACTGGGTGCTTGAAACACTAGAGAAAATTTGGAGTATTGGAAGCTAGCTACTTGGCCTCTGTATGTTCGCTTTTGTATAGTTCTTTTTTATTCTGGTTGCCTATATACTGTTCTACTTGCCTTTGATGATGTTTTCCAAGCATGATATTTCTTCCTTCATGTCCACTATCATGGAGCTGTAGGGTGATCAGCCATGGGTTTACATGAAGCAACATTTGCTTTTGGATTTGTCTACTCCTTTTGTTACGAGTTTGTTTTCTGAAGGGAAGCAAATACTCTCTCTTTGAAATGGAATGGCAGGGATTCTCTTGCTGAAAATTCGTTGCACACTGAATGCCTTTAGTGGTCAAAGGTGTTTATGCAACCGTTGGCATTTTAGGAACCCTGCTGCTCTTATTTTCTTTGGTCCAAAGGCATATGCTTTGTGGGTGACATGCTTGATCATGTTAATGTGGTGCTTTCTTTTCCTATAACAGTCAGATGTGGACAACATTATTGACCCCTAGCACTTATTATCGCATATGTTTTTTGATTTCAGCCAGTGCCTTGTCTTGAGATCATGGAGATCTCCTCAAGAACTAGACCCTTTACTCGGATGATCTTGCTCATGCCGGTATGGTGCTTTCTTTTCCTACAACAGTCAGACAGTATGGCTCTGGACAGCATTATTGACCCCAATGGCACTTATTGTCGCATATGCTTTTTGATTTCAGCCAGTGCCTCGTCTTGAGATTGCAGATCGTCTGATGGACTAGGCCCTTCACTCGGATGATCTTGCTCACCGTCTGGTGCTATTAGCATATGCCACAATTGCTTCACTGTACAAAGTTTTGCTGCCTTCTCCTTGAGTTTCTATGCGTGCGAATCGCATCTGGTTCATGAAACGTACTTCTCATTTGTGGAGGAAAAGGTTGTAACAAATATGAGCTTCTAAACTTCCCCTTTGACAACAGCTTTTCTTGTGTCGTGCTCAGCTCTTGGCTCTGTCCTGGATCTCATGACTTCTTGTTCGTGCTACAGTAGCAACTTTGAGCTCGTTTTCCTAGTGCTTGCTTTGGCCAACTATTCTGGCTGTTTGGTGTTCACCCTATCAGACAAGGGTTGGCTCTTTTGTTCCATTGGGTTCGTTACTGAGCGCTATGGATTCTATGGAAAGACTGTAACAATAGAGTTTTTGGTGATCCAACCTTGGTTAAATATCAATTCTTTTGGGCCTCTCAATGGCAATCTTTCTTTTATTGCCTACATTCATGGGATATTGATTATCCTGCTTTCTTTTCTTATAATGAGATCTTTTGAAGCTGTAAGTACATGTCCCCTTCCTTGGGATTGTTTCTTGTTATATAAGAACAATTAGATTCCACCTAAAAATGTGTGTGTGTGTGTGTTTGGGATCTATCCTCGACGCCCGGATTTTGAGTTGTTCTTTACTTGGGTTCGCTACTAGGCAATCTGGACTCTGAAAATATAGAAATCATGGAGTCTTTGGTGATCCAATTTTTTCTACTTTTGTTATCTTCCGTCGTTCTTTGCAGCAATTGCTCTTCGATTGTCTGCAAACTCACTAGATAGATCATGATGTATATTTGTCCTACATGGAGATTTTCTCTTGATGTAATCTTTTGGCTTACCAAATTTTCTGGGATAGCTATCTTGTAATATAAAGCCTTCAAAGTTTTCACCCCTCCCAAAAAAAGTGTGTGTGTGTACATACGATTTGTGCGCAGGGGCCATGCTAGTCTTCTCTGTATCGTTCCAATTTTATCAGATGTCTGCTACTTTTTCTACTTTCCCTTTCTTCCGATGCTCTCTGCAACAATCTTTCTTTGATTTTCTGCAGACTCATTACATAGACTATAATGTATACTTCTCATATAGAGATCTTTTGTTGATGTACTTTTGAGCTCCCCATTCAAAGGAAGCTGCTGTTGTGTAATATAAAGCATCAAAATCTTCACAAAAAAAAAAGTGTGTACGTACATACATACATACATACATACATGTGTGTGTGCGTGGGCAGCATCCACTTGTTCTCATCCGTGGGTAACGGTCTTACATTTATTTTGGACCTATCCTCTAGCTTGTAATTTCTTTTTCGACTGATGGCAAGACTTCAATATTGTTTTCTGAGCATTTTGTTTGGCAAGCATGCCGGACTATGATCACTTCTTCTGTCAATATTGGGCTCTCTGGTCATTGTATCATGTTTGATGCCCGTACCATTTGAATTCCCTATCTTCGATCTTCTTTGCTTTGGTCTCTTTAGGATGCTCATTCCCTTGGAAACCTAGCTCAGGCCCAGTTGGAAGTCTTTATTACTGCTTCGAGTTTTGAGTAGTAGCTGTTCCAACTTTGACAGCTATGAATGCACATTTTATTGAATGAAATAGATCTTTTACAACCAAAAAAGTGTGTGTTTGCCATGCACTACCGCTAGCAGACATCACGGTTGCACCTTTGTATAAGGTCTTGCTGCCTTCTCCTTGGGTTTCCGTTCATGCCAATCGTATCTAGTCTATGAGACCTACCTTTCGGTGGTGGCACAAAAGATTGCAGCACATTTGGGCTTTGAAACTCCCTCTTCGGAAAAAGTTCTTTCTATGGCAAGTTTTGATTGGGGTTCTTCCTTTTGGACTGCTCTTGGCTCGTTGTCATATTGCTCCTGCCACTTGTAGATGATGTCTATCCTTGCAGGAGTCTATGCTCCATTTGTTTTGGCATTGTCCAAGTCCCATGATTTATTACTTATGTTGCAGCAACGGCTTCAGGCTCATTTCCCGAGTGCTACTTCAGCCGAGTGTTATATGTAAGTGCTACTTGCTGAGTGTTATATATACATATACGTACATACATATAAGTAGAGTGTTGCCAGTAGTTGCAGCAACGGCTTAAGCTAATTTCCTGAGTGCTATCCGGATTTTTGTCCTATAATGAGATCTTTTGAGCTTGTAACTACTTGTCCCCTCTTCTTTTGGGGGACAGTTTCATATATAATACGAAGGGGTTTCACCAAAAAAGAAATGTATGTGTGTGTGTGTGTGTTTATGAGTAATAGCCGATGTGTACTTGTCATATCGTGAGATCTTCTGCTGATGTACTTTGGCACATCCCATTTTGGGATAGCTACTCTTTGGCATGCAATATTTGAGCATTTGATCACAGCTTGGAGTATATGCACATTGCTGGATCACATAGCTAGTAGATGCCTTATGTGGGGCATTCATCCTAGGAAAATATCACCACATGCAAGCTTAGTAATGGAAAAGTGAAGCTGTGAAGCATGCCATTGTAGGGTCCATTTACTACTCGCACTCACAAGGGAGATCTCTAATTTATCACATTCATGGTTGGCTTTTCTAGCTTCACATGGGTGTCTCATGAAGGAATTCAGAAGTGTTCTCTTTATGTAGCGAGCCTACAACACTTGCATATAATTAGTGTGTCTACAAACTGAAGACACTTGATAGTGATGAGGGCGGAGAGTCTATGTCTCATGTTCTCAAGGTGTGTCCATATGGCCCTGGCCCCATTCTTGCAACAAGTGGCCAAGAGAAGTTCCTCAAATCTTTAGTTATGGAATCATCTATCTTATTTTTTGACACCATGAGGAGAGCCATGAAAACTCCTCCCAAGTACTGTGAGGAGGCTGAAAACCAATCTCTTTCCCTGGGCCTCCTGTTTGTTTGATGAAAGCTTTAGTATCTCAGAGTCTCTGCCAGCAATCGACAATTCTATCATCAAGCTAGTCCGCTGTGTCTTTCAAAAAGTGATTTTGAGCCATTGCATGACTGAATGCTTGTTTTATGTATTCCATTCAAAATTAGACATCAAATGCAGAAAAATAACGATCAGCAAAGCTGTTTTACCTTGCTTGAAATCTGTAGAGAATGGAAAGAATAGTATGTTGAGTTGCGTACTATAGAATCTTGTAATTAGGCTCTACGTTCTATTGCAGACTTTACACAGAGGATGCATACACAAGGGAGATGCGTGGTGAGAGTGTCCCTGAAATTCAAAGATCAAATTTGATTTCAACTATATTACAGGTATAGGCTCTTGAAAGCTCCTTTTCATTTTTTTCCCAAAGAAGAGAACATTCTATTAGAAAGCTTAAGAAAATGATACAGATCAGCGATTCATGGGATGCTTGATCAATTAAAAAAACCTCCTTTTCCCTGTTGACATTGTAAATGTTTTGGTATCTATATTTCAAACAGAATAACTGTAAAAGTGCTTTATGAAAGCCATGGGTTTTGGATAGGTGGAAGGTCAAAGTGTAGGTTTAGGAGCCTTGTCCTTCGCTTGACTAAGAGAAGTGGTTGTTTATGTTTCCCTGATTATTTCTTGAAGCTTTTGAAGATGAAACCAGTATGTAATTTACAGATACCTTTTGTGATAGGAAATTTAGTTCTAATCGTGAATTATCAAAGGGCATCATGGACCATGACCAATTGTGTTATACAATTAACCTTCCAGTGCCGTCAAAATAAGCATGTTTTACATTCCATTCTGATGTTTATCATGATCACCAATTCCAGTTATTAGACTATACTAACTTACAAAAAAAAAAGAAAAAAACTATTACAAAAGGTTTAAAGGCATGTGCTTGTTTGTGTTTTAAAAAACTTCAGCTGAAGGCTTTAGGCATAGACAATATCATGCGCTTTGATTGGCTTGCACCACCACCACCAGAGGCGATGGTTAGAGCCCTAGAGTCTGTCTATGCTATTGGTGCTCTGGATTCTGATGCAAAGCTAACGTCGCCGATAGGGTTTCAAATTGCAGAGATTCCTCTGGTACGATTCCATTGTCATTGGAAATCTTTTAATTGTTATCATCAAGCTACCCAGTTTCTTCCCTTAGTCGTGAATCAAAATTTTCTCTCAATATTTGGACAGTGGTTTCCAAGTTAAAACTGCAAAATTTTCCAAATGTCATCTCATTGGATGTTTGTTTTGGAGGTAATAGAATCCAATGCTTGGGAGAACCTTGGTGGCATCTTCTGCACTTGGTTGCTCTTCTGAAATGTTGACGATTGTAGCATCTCTTTCAGTTCAGGTGCAGGAAGGTTAATTGATACAAAAGAATGTCACTAGTCTGATGCTTCAACAATAATTTAGCTTTCCATGCCTGCTAATCAGGAAAGATTTTTGTTGCCAGTCTGTGTGGGTTTCCAGCACAGGCAGGCAAAGGGAGCTTGACGAGGCAAAATTTCGCTTCAGTGCTGCTGAGGTCAGTTCACAGATTTTGGGTCCGTCGTTTTCTTTTAAGGTCTTCCCTGATAGAGCATTTAAAAACAAGGATACGCTTTGCAGCTTGTCTATAGAGCTAAATATGGACCCATTCAAGCAATGGTCTTTTTGTGTCCATCTCCCTTTTACTGGAATGGGTTTCTGCATCTGTTGAAATATTCAATTATATGAACTGAAACCATAGTGATTGAAGAATGAAACAGCTCTTTCAAACAGCATCATTACCTAGCTCATGTGTCAAATATAGGAGTGCCACAGTGCTGACCCTTCAAGTGAATGTATGAGGCCTCAATGATTTGACAGATATTTATATCCTGTATGACAAATGACCCTTGCATGAAGAAAGCTCCTTGGTGTATTCTAAAACTGACCAACAGGAAGACTTAGTTTGTTGATGAATAATACCACAAAGAACAAGTGTGTACCACTACAATGGGTACCAACTCTCATTTGGTAATTGCTATGAACCTGTGACTCAAGGATCACATTCAGAGGTGCTTTCCATATCACCCTGTTTAGTATTAGCACGAGGGTCCATTTACGATGATTATGCCAACCTATGTGTAATCTGAGTTATAGTACATCAAGTGTGTCCTAAAGGAACCCTATATTCACCTGTTCGAGAAAGACTTTCTAGTCACTGGCCAGATCATGCCTTCATATGCATCTCAGGGTTTTTGCTGTTCACCAGCTGTAGGACTATACAACAGTTGGCGTCATTTACTAGCTATAATTTGCTTGTACTGTTGCTGAGGATGTATGGTAGAAGACTTGTTGGAAATATTGTAATATTTAAGGCAGTAGCGAATGTCATAATTAGTTAGGAGGGTTAGGGGTGTTTTTCCTTCCAAGGTTCCCCCTAACTACAGTTAGTAGTTGAGTTTAGGTTTGTGTAGGTTTTAACCCTAGTCAGGGTTAACCTAGGGTTTTAGGGTTCTGTCATGTTGACAGACCTTTGTACTTTCATTCTTCAACTTCAATTCAGAAAGCTTCACGTTTTTGCTTGCTCCACCATCTCTGTCTCTCACATTTGGTATCTGAGCTACGTTGTCAGCCTCAGTCGGCCTGTTGTCCTACAGCCACCACCTTCAGCTTGCATTCACAGCTAGGTTCGTAGGAGATGCTGTACACCTAGGTGGCCTATTCTATGTAGGTTTCAAGGCTGTTTGTTTTCGGGGCAATTTGTTCTATGCAAGGGGGGGTGACTCTGATTTTCATTACCATACTGACTGACAGTCATAGTGCTATTACAGTGGCACGGAATCCTTCACACATGAAACACATTGCGATACATTATCCAGACAGAGATCGCATGCAGGAGAGATCAGTTTGATGTACTGTCCTACCTGCAAATCTTTTCACCAAGGCTCTATCTAGAGAGAAGTTTGAGACTTTTTACAAATCTTTGGGCTTACCATTTGATGATTAACAGGAATATGTATGTATGTATGTATTATGTTGTATATGCAAATCTTTGGGATTGTTTCCATTTGTTGATAAGATGTGATTTTTTATTTTAAAAGAGTAGCATAACTGCTGCAATCCATGGGACACCAATAGAGGCAAAATAGGGAAAGAGCCAGAGACTAGACCTAAGCTCAATTTTCCATTGCAGGATTTTCCACACTCTATACATTGCGTTACTTCACCTCCCTCAATTCACACGACCTCCCCTCTTCTCCACATCCTTTTTCTGCTTGTCCCTTATCCACTAGGACCTTTTTTCTTATTTACATTCCACCTTAGCTACCTATGTCAATCTAACCACTATACCCCCCTCCATGGGAACATGACTGTCACACATATCCTAAGCACCTCCAATCTTCAGGAAGGATTTTGACGACATCCCGAAGCATACTGAGTTCCACTCCTTCCTCTGGACTCCATAGCGAAGAGGGGTTAAACGCCCTTTGCCTAAACTAAAATTCATTGCAACATATTTTTCCCCAGCTCGCAAGTATGCATCATGTACTTGGTAGTTGCATGGGCTCAACCTCGTAAAAAGACCCATCAATCTGTATTACCATCAATATGTATTAAAAAAAAAGGTGTAAATTTTCCATCCACTATAAAAGAACTCACGGAGTTTGTCATGGTCTGTCTAGTGCCCCACATGCATGCTGTTTGCCATGATTGATAGTAGAAACATCAAGACCCCAATAGAAATGTTCAATCCATGCCACACAACACTTTCCCCAACCTGGCCAAGGTGCAGGCTAGAAAACATTGCCACAACCAAGAAGCTGTCACAAGGAAATTCCAAACAAGATCCTTTTGTGCAATCTCCATATTGACACATACCTTTCTGTATTCGAACCCGCACATCCAATCAACAACCCCCCCCCCCCTGCCAAGACACCACATACTCCACTGGTCATTAGGCATCACAACTTTACCATAAGGCTAGCCCATCTCCCCATGAGCCACAACCTTTGAGGTCAACTCCACAACATAGATCCCTTGGACTCACCAAGCCCATGATCTGTAATTAAAGATCCTTGAATAGGCTGTAATGCCTCATCCGTGCAAACTGTAATTCTGTTAGATGCATCACTTGAGTCATCAACGAATCCCAAAAGCAAACAAGCATCCTCCCCTCCCCATTTGAAGAATGCTCACATAAAATACTTGAAAGGCACCCTCCCTCATGCATTACATAGGCCCTACACTTAATGTCCTCACAGCTTCATCCACATGCACATCCTTTGTCAAAGCATTTGCGACTTCAACCTCCTTTTTCTAGCTCTCTTACATGGGCTTGATTTTTCCCTTCTAGGGTGTTTGATTTCTAATGCCTTGCATGATGTACTTATCCCATGAGCTTTTCTCTTGGGGTTTCTTTAATACTTGATAGAAGACTTTTCTTTGAAAAAGGGACCCAAAATGCCCAAAAGAAAAAACTCACTGTTTTTAAAGCACAAATCACATTTTTCCATTCTAGATCTTCCCACCTAAATTTCCACCACCCTCCCCTCAAACATTTGTAAGAGCATTTCCCATAAAACACCCATCATTCTCCTATGGGACTGTTGTTTCCGTCAAACAATCATCCATCTTGTTTCTCCCAGAAATTATCCATTAGTCACCACGTGATATTTGTTTTTCCCAATGTAATCCCCCACCAATATGTGAATCAATTCTATAAGCACATATCACCTTCTCATTGACACTTTATTGAACTGTCTATGACCTTTCACTAGATCGACTATGTATCTGGCCTCCACTTATTTCTCTCCACCATTGTTGATCTATGGAGTGCTGCTGCCGTCTCTATTATCCCCCTTCGTTTCCACGTTTGATTGGTTTGCTGCCTATTGCTTGGGAACTTCTGTCCCACTTTTTTGAGCTGTCATCGTTACTTATCTAATCTCCGTCATAGTTCCCTTCACCTCCAATGCATGCCTGCACATTTTCCTTATCAAGTGCTCAATTCCCTTATTCGCCTCCCTAATTAACTTTTTCATAGCTCATGCATTTGCTCTAACATTTTGCCTTCCTCAAAGTATGCAATCCCTCACATTTCTTTTTGCCAATCATACCACCACCTAACTGTTGTTTAAAGCAACATAGGGACACTTATTTTGTCAGGTTCAGGTGTTGGATGCGGGGTGCAATGGAAGGAAGCCGGAATGCAAGCGAGCAAACAAGCAATGGAGGGTTTGCAAATGGATAATGGGAAAGTATAATGGTGGCCAATATATGGCTCAAACAACTTAGGACTAAGAGTCCTTTGTAGACCTAACTACGACTAACTGGTCCTAACTAGCCTACAAGGCCATACTAGGGCTGAAGTGGCCTTCCATAGAATGGCTGAAGTATCTTGGATAAATCTTAGGAATGCCCATAAGCTAAATCATGGTTGCACATATTTATCCGTGATGGATATAGCATGTATGATAGTATAGAGAAAGCATAATCGTGTGACAAAAGGTACTAAGTATAAAGCTTGCTGAAAAGATTCAAACTTGGGTCGGGAGTAGAGCCTTCATGAAGAGATTGCTAAGCTATCCTCTACAGAATTGTAGGACAACTGTATGTCTCTAGTTGATCATCGCTCTTGAACATAGTGATCGTGTGCCTTAATGTGTTGGTACGCACATGAAAGACATGATTATGGCAATGGCCAAAGCACTTTGGGTATCAGTGTAGATCATGGTAGAAGATGCCTGACTTACATCAAGATCTGCAAATAACTTGTGGAGACAAACACACTCTACAGTAGCTGTGAAATTTGCCCTGTACTTAGCTTCACAATGTAGCAACTGTAGGCTACTTCTTACTGCGCTGTCAAGTAACTCTGCTGACCAGCTTTCGCTCCCCCGACATCGCAAGCTACTTGCGGAGAAACGAAGAATTTGCCCCTCTCTGGAGAGAGTAACAGATCCCAAGTACTACTCTACCTCCTCTGACCGTCGACAAAATACCGGGAGAAGTTCCAATCAAGTGAGGGAGTCTGTGGAAACCCCTTGAGCCAAAAAGGGCCAAAACTCAACGGGCAAATCTCTGTCAGCCATCCTGGGGTCAGGTCTAGGAGTCAGAAGAGATGAAAAGGGCTGAGCCGCTGCTCCTGGAATAGGTGAGAGGGAGAGGAAGAATCTGCGACGAGGTGCCTGTAAGCATGGGTGACTGATAATCTCGCTCGATCTCATCTGCTAGAATCTCCCAACCCTCACGCCTGTCTGGGTACTGAGCGAAATCTGTGACCGCACTCGCAAAAGATCTAGATAAACTAGGAGTGAAAGCTGCGAGGACGAGGCTGTACTGGGAGGGGTGTCTAAAAGGACACTCCGCATAGCAACAAAAGAAGGTACTGTGCAATGGGGAAGAGAAAGAGGTCTCGAGGGAACCTCATACAGGCGCATGAGATCCTGGGACGGGCTCTGACTCTGACCTATGTCGTGAAATACCACTCTCTCAATGGACTGCTGGGAAGAGGCATCCGTCATCGTAACTGCAGCCTGAGCAGTCTCCTGCTGGATAACTGTCTTGGTAACCAAAATCTGAACCTCCGGGGTAGTAGTGTCAAGAGTCATCAAATCTTGAGCTACTGTCTCCTACATAGTGTGAAGACCTGCCTGCGGATGGTCCTCCGCATCTCCCCTTTCCGGGGTCTCCTGCACGTGTGTCTCGACTCCCTGAGCTACCATCTCCTGCACAGTGTCAAGACCTGCCTGGGGATGGTCCTTTGCATCTCCCCTTTCCGGGGTCTCCTGCACATGTGTCTCAACTCTCTGCCATCTGTGAGCTCGTACTTGGGGCTGCTCGTACTGCTGACTCTCCCTCTGTCTCCGTCTCCTCCGAGCTCTCCGTGAAAGTTGTTTTGCTGGAGGCACCTCCAAGTCCTCTGAGTCCACTGGAGGCTCCCTCGGAGGAGTCTCCTCTTGCTCTGCTGAATGAGTCGAAGCAGGCTCAGAGACCCCTGGAGGCTGAGCTATAGGTTTTGGGTCACTCGTAGGATGAGGTGGATCCGGAGTCTTTGATCGAGGTCAACGACTGGGGCAATCCCTAATAAAGTGACGTCTCTTCCGACAGAAAAGACACTGATCAGGAAGACCCTCATACAAAACCCTCTGTTGCATCTGGACCCCATCTCCCATGGAGTACGAAATCAAAGTAGGCAAAGGTCGAGGAGGGGGGAACTCTGAAGTGAGTCTGACCCTCGTAACACCTGTACCAGCAAGTGATTGAGCATAGGAAAGTCTAGCACCTGATGGGATGATTGTACCTGCCACACTAGCCATATGCTCCACAGCTCTGCGACAAGAGCTGACCTCATCAGGAAGTCCAGGGAAAAGCATCCAAAAAGAGACCTGGCGCGGTCCCGGGGAAGTAGAACTGAAGTGCTTCCGCCGATGACTCTGCTCTGAAACTGAATCGGTGAGCTCATAAGTACTCTTTGAGCCTGCTCTGCAGACTGAAGGCCAAAAGAAAAGTACCCTCCACCAAAAGAAAAGATGAGTTAGTTTGGTGTGTTCTAGTGTGATTTCTAGTCAAGTGTGCCCTATGGATGCCACGTGTCACATTGGGAGTTATCCCATATGCATTGGTGTTCATATGTGTGTATGTACTCTATATAAGAGCTGTACTTGTCTAGTGTCAAATCAATCAAGTATCAAGCCTACAAGCTCTTTGGTCTACATGCGAGTACTTTCATTTTGTCATTGCTCTTGCTATATCATTTCCATTTCATTATGTCTCTCTTTGAGTATTATTATCTCTCTCCGTAGCCTACCCTCTCTCTCCCCCTCTCCACGGTGCACCTTCACAAAGTATCAAAATACACGTTTCACTGCCGATTAATGTTGTGAACTGGGCTTTTGCATGAACCTTCGTAACTTAACTACTCTTTCCCTCCATGGGGACATCACTATCCCAAGACGTTATCACATAGCTCCTTCTAAACACCTCCGATCCTTAGGATTTCGATCACATTCCAAAGCATGTGGTGATTCCCTTCTTCCTTTGGACTCCATAGCAAAGAGGGGTTTGCTCGCCCTTCTTGCTAGATCTCCAGGTTTCTACTCTTAACATGATTATCATGTAATTCATGCAAGCTGTCAGTTTAATGTGTACGCCTTTTGTTTTCTGTGTGCTAATATGTCTCTAGTCAAACCAAGACATTTCTGATGAGTGTTTTCTATTCACTTACTTCCTGTGCCCAAAACGTTTGTCCAATGTTCTGCATTTTGTCATCCCCAAACTAAAGCATCACCAACTTTGATGAACGGCTCAGGTAAAGATTTCGATGGCTTGCAGGGCGATCACGTCAGCTATCTGAATATATATGAGGGATACCTGCGGTCAAAGAAGTCTGCTCAGTGGTGTCATAGAAACCTCATCAATTACCAAGCAATGGTAAAGCCAATTTAATTTCTCTTCATTGAAATCAGGTGCCTGAGTCTTCTATGGGACATTTGGTTGGAGGCCTGATATTTTGATACCTGCGCAGAAAAAGGTGGAAGACATCAGGACACAACTAAGCAAGTTGCTGCAACGACTGGGTCTTAGCATAAAATCATGTGGCAAAGATACAGAGGTTTTACCAGCTGCTTGTCCTTTTCTCAGGCATTGCAGCCTGTGGTTGCTCTTGTAATTGTATGATGTGTGAAGAAGCATTTTGTTCTTTACAGGTGATAAGAAAAGCTATCACAACAGGATTCTTCCCACATGCGTGCCAATTGAAGGTACCTCATGTCCTAGAATGGTCTTTTGCATCAATGGGTAGAAATAGCTTTGTACTGCAAATCTCAGTCATTGTCTTATCTTAATACTAAAGCTTGCTTACTATTCATGTCTTTACTCTTACATGCATTTTAAGGCTGCACGGCGTCCCTATAGAACTTCACGTTTGGTGCTCTGCATTTTCTTGCTCTTTGTTCTGGCTTCACACAATAGAACACAAAAATCACAAAACTTTGGCTTCCCATGTTCTGCTTCAAGACCTGATGCTATCAGTACTTGTAATTTATGTGTAGGAACTTGTCATTAATAAGGGTATCACTAGCAAGAGATTCCAGCTTGCTATATGATGTTTGAGAACATGTAAATAATACATTCAGTGAAGTCCATGTCCACTCTTGTCGTGTATTTAGATAGAGGAAGATTGGCCTGTGATTTATCTACCTTCCTCCATTAGTGCTTCGGAGTAGTAGAAGGCTTCTCCAATGAAGCCATAGCAGAAACCGGAGGAGAAGGGAGAGTAACCTTGATAGTTGAAGGAGCAGGAGGAGTGGGCTTGGATGTAGAAGGGCAATCACGTGCAAAATGACCAACCTGTCGACATCGATAACATGCAGCGGGGTTAGTGCTTCGGAGTAGTAGAAGGCTTCTCCAATGAACCCATAGCAGAAACCGGAGGAGAAGGGAGAGTAACCTTGATAGTTGAAGGAGCAGGAGGAGTGGGCCTGGATGTAGAAGGGCAATCACGTGTAAAATGACCAACCTGTCGGCATCGATAACATGCAGCGGGAAAAGATGCAAAATGCAGCTTGATACGCATCAGATGGGCAAATCCCAAATCAAGATCCAAAGTAGATGGCACGGGCTGCGTCATATCCCACAAAACGCAAAGGCGAACATCATGGGAAGCTTGCAAGAACTCCTGTCGTGGAACATGAAGAGGCCTTCCCAAAAGCGCTGCAAGAGTAGGAAGATGCTGAAGAAGAGGCACAGGCAGCGCTTTGAGAGTAATCCAAACCGGACAGTGAGTCAGAAGGGTAGCAAAAGGATCGAAAAGTGGATCCCAAGGCATCACATAAGCGAAGAAACCAGCCCGAGGAACACCAGTACGACTGATTAGCCGCTCCACCACATCAGTCGAAGAAACGTGGGCATAATAAAATCCTTTGCCCAGAAAGACAAAGGAGGAAATACAATCCGAACCCAGTACGGCTTCAGCCCAACAATGAAGATGAGTGGCAGAAAGAACCCTATCCATAAAGTAGAGACAGACTCCAAACTGTTGAGCTTGTCGAAGACTTGAAACCAGAAGGGCAGAATCCAATGAACAAACAAACGGGGAACCCGACGAAGGAACATTTGTGACAGACGCTGAGCATAAGTGACGCAGAAGATCCAGCTGCAGGGAAGAAGAAGGGCTATCTGCGAGATCAACTTTGCCGATTTGAAAGAGGATGAAGAAGGCAAAGCACCGCGCTTCCGTTGAATGAAAACTCGAGCAAGAGGAGCAGAAGAAGCATAAAAAACAAAAGATGTTTCGGGAGCCTGTACGGACGGTCGTACAGACTGTACGGATGGCCGTACGAACGGTCGTACAGACTATACGGGCTGTACGGATGGGAAAACCTGTACGGATTTTGCAGGTACGGATGGAGCAGGTGGATTAGGTACGGATGAAGTAGGTACGGGAGTCTGAACCACTTGTACCTGTACGAAGGGTTGTACGAAGGGCTGAACCGAAGGCTGTACAAAGAATTGCAGGGGTCGGGGGGGTTGTACGGAATTCTGTATAGCTGATGGAAGCTGTACGGATGGCAATGAAGACTGCAAGGTGGAAGACAGGGGTTGTACGGGCAAAACCAGGGAGGGAACAGAGGGGGACAGAGGGTCGACCAGGGCTGCGGGGGCTCCAGAGCTCTCCATTGCTCACACCCCACACACACACACACTTAAAAGAATTTTCTTTTATATTGCAGAGTCACAATCCCAAAGTAGGATGTGCTCAAGTATATCAAGAGAAGATGTCAAGATATGACAAATGTGTGTGTGTGTGTACTTTGAGACAAGGCCAATCAGATTTGGAGATTGCACTGTCCAGTCAAATGGTGGAGAAAAAGATTAAGAAAGATTTGGCATTCCAAGATACCTCTTCGTGAACAAGTCTTTATGGCGCGCATTGTTGGGTGTTTTTCCATCTGGACAGCTTATTTCTTGCAGACATATTGCTCTGGCTATTTGTCGTTTGTGTTTAGCTTCGTGTGAATCAGTTTCTTATATTTTCTGGCATTGCCCTGAGACACGGGACTTCTTGGGCATCCTTCAGCTGAGATTGCGACTTAGATTTCCTCAGGCTTCTTTTGGGAAGCTTTTCTGGCTTTTTGGCATATATCCTTGACGGCCGGGTTTTGAGCTCTTCTTTACGTGGGTTCGCTACTGGGCACTTTGGACCCTATGGAAGGACAGAAATCATAGGGTCTTTGTTGATCCACTCGTTTCAACTATCTCCTTTTTTCAAGCACTCTTTGCAGCAATCTTTCTATGATTGCTTGTAAACACAGCACATAGACCATGATCTATATTTGTCATATATTGAAATCTTCTCTTGATGTATTTCAGTATATCCCTTTTTGGGATAGCTGCTATGTAATATAAAGCATTCAAAGTTTTCACCCAAAAAAATATATTAAGTGTGTGTGTGTGTGTGTGTTTGGGATCTATCCTCGATGGCCGGATTTTGAGTTGTTCTTTACCTGGGTTCGCTATTGGGCACTCTGGACTCTCTTGAAAGATAGATTCACAGTCTTTGGTGATCCAGTTTTTTCTACTTTAGTTCTTCCATCATTCTTTGCAGCAACTGCTCTTTGATTGTCTACAAACTCACTAGATCATGATGTATATTTTTCCTACACGGAGATTTTCTCTTGATGTAATCTTTCAGCTTACCAGTTTTTTGGGATAGCTATCTTGTAATATAAAGCATTCAAAGTTGAATGAATGCTTTCACTAAAAGGCTGTATGTGTGTACACACACACACACACTTTTTTTTTAGTACACACACCCCCCTCTCCCCCTTTGTACGACTAGGATATATCCAATCATACAAATTCAGATTTTTTTTGTGTGGAAATTTCTTTCATGGCTTTTTGAGTAGTTGACGCATTTTACTGACATTGCTGCAGGAAGCTGTATCAGGGTTTTTGTACATTGACCTCTGCTATTGAGAGGTGGGGGTGTCGCGAGAGTTTCCAGATGTGACCCATTTCACGTTGATCAGGTCACGGAAGCCTGAGTTCTGTAATCAATTGTGCTGGAGTGTGGTCACATTACCATGGGGGGTA
Organism: Dipteris shenzhenensis; assembly: GCF_047967505.1. Classification (NCBI taxonomy): domain Eukaryota; kingdom Viridiplantae; phylum Streptophyta; class Polypodiopsida; order Gleicheniales; family Dipteridaceae; genus Dipteris; species Dipteris shenzhenensis. The sequence goes on along the minus strand of NC_141610.1, from coordinate 34,923,177 downwards.
GAGCGGTTTAATTCAAAGGCTAAGGTTGGGGAAAACATGAAAGCGGGGCTGACGTGTCTGGAGGTTAGGGAGAGTGTGGGTTCTATGTATGGAGGAGGCATATGGAAAATGGAGGGACAATATTGTGAAGAGACACCGGGGAGAGGTTGATGGTTTTTTTGGCTGGAGGAATGGATTTACAAATTTTTTGAATACACCTGGTTGCATCCTCTTCCTCGTTCATCCCCGCTGACATCTCGAAAGGAAGCACAATGAAGATCTGTTAATCATTTGATTCCTAGTTCAGTGCATACAATGTTTCACAAATCCTAAACGAGAGGAATGCAAGTTCGGACCTAGAAGGGGTTGCATGGCATGTACATTCTACTCAGGGAAATGAACATGCAGTCAGTTTTCTGTTTACATGTTTCATTAGCAAATCTATGAAAATATATTGAATGTATGGATAAATGTAACTGAAGCATTAGTGACGACCAATTTATGGAGTACTTTTGGGCCCTTGAAGAATGTCTCCTCATGCTTAACATGTTACATATTCTTTTAATTGAATTATATTAGTATACATGCACTTGGAAGAGCAACTTACCCTTCCAAAGGTCAAGATAATTTGTGTGCCCACAAGTCCTTTCGTTTTCTATCTCGTCTCATCTATTGTGGTGCTATTTCAAAGGAGATGTCGAGCGAAACTGGTTGCTACCAGAGAATCAGAGATCGTGAAGAGTTCTTCATTCATCCTTCCTCTGTGCTATTCAGGTGAATGTCCAATACCTTTGCTCCCCCTAATTTTTACACATGTGCATGGAGGGTCACATTTTTCGGAATACTATCCTTTCCATCTATGTATTCTTGTGGGGTGTTACGATAATTTGGTTGGCCTAATTTTGATTGCAATGTGCAGAGCAACACCCAAGTGGGTTATATACAATTCTGTTGTTGTGACTAAAAGACATTACATTCGGGACATTACCGTGTTGGAGTCTGCATGGCTATCTGAACTGGCACCTCATTTCTTTCAGCACAACAAAGTTGTAGACCAATAAATCCATCTGCGGTTGCATGATTTCATGGAAGCGTCACAATTGAAATGTTACTGCAGTTTCAAGCGGGAGTTCTAAAATGTGTCAGCATACAGGATGTGACACCAAACAACTATATCAGTGCGCAAAACCTGTCTTCTGGTGTTGGCACTGAAAAATCCTTGTATTCAAATCGTGGCACACCTATGCAGGTGGCCTGCATCTATGTAACATCAATGCAAGTATAGATGCCATCCTGAGGATTTGCCTTGAGGTTTGGGATGTAAATACAATATGAGGACTACCTTTTAACTGACTATTTTTGCATGACTAGTCATGAGGGCTTTATTAAGGCCTCTGGAGTGATATTGTGGTCTACAAATCAGGAACAGTGTTTTTGACATTGCCTTGAAAATATGCTATCAAGGCAATACTGAGCCCAAATAAAGATTTCCTGTTAATGCATCTTTGAACTCATGAAAATGTGCTACAGTTCTACTTCCGAACTAATAATTCTTCTTTCATTCTGTCGTGTCACCAATGTACAATTAATACAGCATTTCATTTCCTCAGGCAATCTCTCTCTCTCTCTCTATACACAGAGAGAGAGAGATGTGTATAGAGAGAGAGAGAGAGGCAGAGAGAGGCAGATGTGGCTATATATATATATATATATATATATATACACATGTATATATATAGTCACATCTGCCTCCACCCCACCTGCTGATGCCCTTTGTCTGAGCCCTCTACCTGAGCGCTTTGCCTCTCTATATCCCCCCCTATCCCGCAAGGGGCTGCCACCTTCCCATCCCGTTTCTAGATCATAGACTGCTGCGATTGTTTGTCTGCTGGAGGGAAGGCTGAGTCGGAGGTGCACTTCACTATGTGATGAGGCTGGCACATCCTCTTCTTGGAAGAGACTCATGGAACGCTTCATCCACCATCCGAACCAATATGGGTTGTTAGTCATGATCCTTCCAATGTCTATCTACAATGACACTTTTCTTGACCTTGCAATGCCCCCAGTTGCCTAATAAATATTGAGACCCATATCGTCGAGATCCTTTGATTCGCAGATCAACTAGCGCCGGGTGTTTGATACCTACATAACGAGAGTCTTAGTCCATCATGGACGTAGGAACCAACACTATAGAAACTACTTTGATTGGCGATTTGAAGCCAACTAGACAAGGATGCTTCCACCCATGAGGACATCTCATGCTTCCTTAAGATGATTGACCATTGCCCTTAGGCATACGCCACTCTCTTCTTTGTGCTAGTCCGTATACTTTCCTCACAAAGGGTTAAGGAATGGTACTAAATCCAAGTAAAACAGAAATTGGCCCTCCAATACTTGGTGTCCTTGCTAATCTAGAAGCCACTAGATTTATTCCAGTTAATATTTACACCCATTGCCGAACAAAATTATAAAAATCCAAAACATAGAAGGATCCCCTTCAAGAAATCCCAATCTACTCTGTCGTAAGATTTCTTAAAATCAAAGAATAGAATGGTTAGCCTTTGATCAGTCTCTGCATAATCCAATCCAAGCCTCCCAAAATCAGAAGATAGCATTAAAAATACTTCATCTCCATGCACAAATCCCATATGCATATCATGAATAAAATTTAGAAGAATGGGTAGCAAATCCAAGATTATAGCTTTGGTAGAAACCTTATACGAAGTGCCCAGAAGAGTGATGGGACTCCATTGGGAGATCGAATTTCTACGGTCCCCTTTGTCTTGAATTTTAGATGAAACTCTTGGAAAACGAATCACCATGTCCGATCGAGGACCCTTACTTGAAAGACCTATATTGACACCTCTACCGCATCCCCAACTAGATTATACTTGAAATAAAGGCTACCCTACAACCTACCTAAGAGAAACCATTAAGAGATTATAGTAGTATAAGGCCAAGGATCATGAAGGCCTTCAAGGATAAATCCTAATCAAGATTGGGGGATACTTTCTCTGATCTTGGCCAACTCTTTAATGAGGCTATGTAAAGGCTTACCCACTAGCTACACCATCACTACCATCACTTTGATCCACTCTAGAAGATTTGGTTTATAGTTTTTGACATGACGGAGCTATATCTTCATTGTGGTGATTTGGCAATGCTCTGGCTCAAGTTCTCGGCTCTAAAAGAGCTTGGAGGCCTTGCTTTTGCTAGTATGAACTTATATATTTTGGTTTCATATTTTAATTTTTTTTCGTACAAACAAGTTTCCTATAGAGTGATGTTTTAATAATCCCACTTGGATATTAACTTGGGCTCCATTACACAAAATGATATCCAACCATGTAGGTATACACATTGTCTTCATTTTTTCAATGGTAAAAGTCATTCCAACCCAGCTCAAATGGAATATATCTTTAGAGAAGAAATTTGCTTCCTTTATTGAGTCATGTAGGACAACAAAATTACTTGGCTAGGACCATATATAAGTAGCGACAAGTAACTCTTTAGCAAAAATCAAAAGAGGCGTTCAAGATAGAGGCAAAAATTAAAGCCTCAAATGCCCTCAATTAAATATGAAAAGCATCACATCACTATGCTTCAATAGGTGAAAATACCATTCAAAAAGTAAACCTTGATGACACATTGAATACTACATTGTCTTAGGTGACTTCAAAGCTAATAAGAGGACGAAAGAGTGTGATTTGAGAATACAAGTCATAATTTTTGTGATGCACCAAAGGCATTGAGAATTGTGTCATCATACTTAAAATAGGCTTGCCTTTTGAATTAGAATTGTCTCACCACATTTTCTTTGACAAATATCTTTGAATATTGACCAAACTCACAAACAGGATCGGAATCCCTTTCAAGGACCTTTACTCAACACGTTAGACTATACTTAACTAGCCTCGGCAATCTTCAAGGGTAGGATTAAAATGCCTCCATACTAGGAAGTGGACAAGTCGATGTTCAAAATCAACGGGACTCGGAAACTAGAGAGTCAACTTTTTAGGACATGTCTTTCGAGATTGACTCATAGATTTGGATCATACCAATTGCACTTAACTCACTCTTGTCTTTAGGATTGCATCATGCACACTACACAACTTTGAAGAATAGAATTCGAAAAACATAATAGAGCACGATTCCTTTTGAACACCACTTAAATAACAAAAAGGTTACAAATGGAAATGTTGAAAGAATAAGAATGTATATACATTTTGAAGCAAATTCCACTATGTTAGATCATGAGAAGGTGAGGGGAATGGGCCTTCACTTGATAGAATACAAGGGAATAAAACCATTCTTGTCTCTCTCCTTGATAGTTGCAATGCATCCTCACAAGCTTTCTATGTATTGTATAGAACCCCTCAAGGAGCTCTTTAGCTTCCTCTATCTATTTTGTGCACATTGCATTCCCATAAAAATAACGTTGATTCTAACTCCGAATTCCAGAGGTAGTGTCGATTAGAATACATTGATTTATATAATTCCTATCTAATCTTCACCATGGACGACTGGTCCTCAACCCAGAGTCATATCCTATCAGCAGTTGTAACCACGGGAGGAGCCAACTCCACTACTTAGCCTAAAGAATTGCTCTAAACATCAAAGTGGTTAATATTCTCATCTAGTCTAAGCTGATTGTAGATCACCAAGATCCAAGCCTTGGATATCATCAAAAATCTTACGTCAATCATCATGTTGTGCTTTTGAATGTGTTGACCTTGTGAAAATTAGCTAGGCCTACTTTGTAAACTAGGTTATACTAGTCTAACTTGGAAATCCACAGGTTGATGTGCTCTATTGGAACTCCAAAGTTGTTCAAAAGTTTTTAGTCATAGATTCCATTACCCTTCCATCATCCGACATACAGCCTCTGTCTTTACTATTTCTAGCATGCCATCAAAGCTTTCTTCACCAAAGCACACAGCTTGGAAGCACTAGTCATCTACTTACTCATTTACAAGAATACAATATTATTGTCCATTCTCTCTCAATCAAGAAATGGTTGCTAATGCTAGCAACAAAGTCAATAGAATGGATCTTTATATGGAAGTAAAAGAGTAAGAAACCAGAGCACGCAATCAAGTGATCTTACGCATTAGAATATTGAAATACGGATGCCTTCATGATAACGAGGAGAAAAACATAGATGACACAATCATATCTTACAAAGGAAACACCACAAAGTTGAATGGGACAAAAATGATATATGCAATATCAATTAGAATGGCACACAAGCACAGGTCTACCTCAGAGGGAGAGTAGCAAGAGTTAAGATCACATAAGATGAAGGGTACAAAGATTTGGTTATCTAAGGAGCTCACCTTGATCCAACTCCAACAAAGAGATAGTAAACTCGCCAAAGTTAAGGAAACATGGAAAAATGGCAAATGGGCAAGCATTGATTAGGGACTTCAAATCCAAACTCAAAGACTCTTAATCTTAAACTGGTGTTATAAAGGCCATCCGATGATAGTATTAAAATGTAGCTGTGCCCTATATTAACTCAAAAGGAGATGAGCCATCGAAGCTTCTTCACCAAAGCACACGAATAGGAAGCATAGGTCATCTACTATATTAATTTGTAGTAATATATTTTTATTCCTATCTCTCTCTCTGTCTCTCTCTCATCCACAAAGATCTTGTTGTATGTGTTGGATACAGAAGTTGTATTTCGTTACATGGTATTAGAGCTTTGGATCGAAACAAGAAGTGTTGCTATTAAAGGAAAGCCCGATGAGACAAACTACACCCTTTGGAAGTTTAGATCAAAGTTCTTTTAAGATCTTATGAGCTTCGGGAGGTTGCAACTCGAGTGGATGCAACGATAGATCCAAAGCAAAGCCCATCAATGCAACAAGGACAATTGTACAACAATTCTGGTTGATTTGATGTAGGCAGATACACTATGTTCCATTGTCACGAATGTGAACAATTTTGTTATGACCTTGATTCAACACATTCATACATGTGCACAAGCATGGATGGCAGTCCTTAAGATCCAGTATGAGATATGAGAGCACAAACCAAACGAGGACTAATATGAGAATCAGCTTGTCTCAGAGTTGTAGAGAAGTTCACCACAAGGATAGAGAACCTATGAAATCAAATGTTTGCAATTGATATTGCAATCACCAACAAAGACCTTACATGAAGATGCATTCTATTCTTCTCACCAAGTATGACAATCTCATAGCATTGAATACACAGGTCAAGATACCTTCACCTTTGAGCAGTTTAACACCATGCCTCTAGAGGGGGATGCATTGAAAGACTAGGCTAGGAGATGATTTAGATTTCTCTAAAGATTGAACAATAGAAAGAGTTCCCTAGTAACCCCTCTAGGAGTCTAGTAATAGTGCTTGGGTTATGTTGGTGTTGTTCATGGCTAGAGAAATATATGTTCATGGCTAGAGAAGGAGTCTAGTAATAGTGCTTGGGTTATGTTGGCATTATTCATGGCTAGAGAAATATATGCAAAAGTATCCATTTTCCTAGGGTCAATGTATCATGGATAATTGATAGTGGAGCTTCTCAACACATGACCAGTCACAAAGATTGGTACACCTCCCTATAGCTTGTAGGCTAATAGCAGTTGGACACAATGTCAAATTCCCAACCAAAAGTATAGGTACTATTTCTTTCATGTCTAACAGAGTTATTAAGAAGTTATGTGTCTAACATGAGGAGTATCTTGTTTTCTATTGTGGCTATCATCATCATGACGTGAAAGTTCTCTGTGACAAGAATGGCACAGAAAACATGGTGGCAATGGCATAAACATTCAAAGGGGCATACAATGCAACAATATCTGTGGACTTTAGCCTACACTGCTCATGTTGATGTGGGCACAAGTAAGATTTGGCATAAAAGGTTTGATCATTTGAGCCTTATTTGATTAAGAGAGATGTAGAAAACTTGGATAATGGTAGACTTGCTAGTGCTAATAGATTTTCCAGATGTATGTGAAAAATGTATGATGGAAAGCAACATGGGAAAAAAAATTTAATGAGGCAAGAGCACAATCTCCTCTATAGCTTGTACAAATGGACCTCTATGGGAAGATGCATATAGAAGCATTGGGTGGTTCTTTATACTTCATGATGATATTGATGAATACCTTGGAAAGATTTGGATATATTTTTTGAATTGTAAGGATGAAGCATTTTGGAAGATTTAACAAATGGCATGCAATTGTTGAGAATGAATTAAGGAAGAAGTTGAAGATGTTGAGGTTAGATCAAGGTGGAGAGTTCATATCGAATGAATTCTCAAGTTACTACAAGAGACATGGATTCAAGCAATATAAGCCTCCTCTGCATACACCACAGTAGAATGGAGTAGCAGAACACAAAATTGTCTCACTAGCAAAATGGTGATGTGCATTATTAAAGGAAAGGATCTACTAAATCCTTTTTGGTTGAAGCATGTAACATTGCACTGTACATCCTCAACAAAAACTTCACTAAAGCCATGAAGGAAATGACCCCTCAATAATCTTAGTCTAGTAGGAAACCTTTAGTTGCACATTTTAGAACTTTTGCAAGTGATTATTATGCGCATGTGCCAGATGCATTGATAACTCAATGGGACCCAAAGAGCCAAAAGTTTGTACAACCAAAAGGTAAAGGGTTACCGTTTTCATTGTTATGCGCATGTGGTAGATGCATCAAGGACCAAGTGGGTTCCAAAGAGCCCAAAGTGTCTATTCCTAGGATGTGGTTAGGAGGTCAAGAGTTACGGCCTCCATGATCTTGGTAACTTGCAAGGTCATGGTAGCTAATATGTGGGGTTCACATAGTAGCCTCATTGATTGGAGGAGGAGATATCATCTCCACAAAACTAGAAAATCTTTGTCCAGTAGACACAACCATTAGTAGAAGACCTACAAGCCCCTAGGTGGATGGGAGGCCAATTGACCGCCAGTAAAGAAGGCAAGCTTGAGAACCATGAAGGAAAATGCCATTACATAATTGAGTGTAGCAGCTCTTGGAGGTCATTGAGGATGCACCATCTAACCATCGTCATTCAAAGAGACTACAGGAGTAAAAAAGGGCCCAAGCTAAGTTCACTTAGTCACTTATGCTCTTATGACTAAAGTATTGAATATGGATGAGCCAATAGGTCTTGTAGAAGTGCAAGGCATCTTGAATCACGTGGAAGCTATGTAGCCAAAGTATGGTTCCATCATGAAGAACAGCATTTGGGGCCTTTTAGATTATCCACAAAATGCAAGGTCATTAGCACCTAGTGGGTGTACAAACCCAAGTACAAATTTGATGGCTTATTATAGATATGTACAAGAACCATCTCTTGGTAAAAGGATTTGCAAAAGTTTAAGGATTTGACTATTAGGAGATATTTTCCCCATAGCTGGGTTAACCACAATCTAGACTCTCTTGGCCATAGTAATGCAAGAAGGGTGACCAAACCTATAGATCAAGTTTGACTTGTGCATGCAAATCTTAAGGAGGAGATGTACGTGGAATATCCATCGAGTTTTGAGATACCCAGATTAGAAGGCAAACTTTATAGACTAAGAAGGTGCTTTACAGGCTAAACAAGCCCCATTGGTGTGTGGTAATTGACACATTGCAAGTAATGGTTTTATCAAAAGCCCCTCAATTCTAGTTTATATATTTTTACTAAGCAAGGTAAGTTATGATAATTTTCGTTTATGTGGATGACCTTATCATCATAGGAAGCCATGAAATTAAGGTCTCTCAAACCCAAGAGATGTTATAACCAGAGAGTTAAAGATGATAGATCTTAAAATTATGCATTTTTAAAAAAAGAATTGAGGATTTTTCAGAGCCAAATCATATCTTCATCTCATAGCATGAGTAGCTAGAGGGATTTCGAAAATATACAGAATCACTGAATGTAGGGCAATGGGCACCGGCTGCTATGGGGGTTGATGCAAAGCTCTCACAGCAGCAAGATTCTTCTTCATTGGTAGATGATTCTATGTACAAAAGGCTCATGGCCAGTCTTGTTTATCTATGCAACACATGCCCAAACATCAGCTACTAGTAGTTGGTGTGTTGTTCCACAAATCCTAAGGAGAACCATTATAAGGTAGGGATGGGTGTTGCTGCAATCCAAAGGATAGCAATGGAAAGTTCTAGGTGGCACACATCTATTTACTTCAGGCTCAGAAGGCCGTAGTTGCAAGATGGCCTCATTCTCCAATTCAATACTAAAAAATCTAGTAGCTAGTAACCTTTCTAATGGGGTGATCCAGCCTTTAAGTGAGCATTCCTGCCAACGGTCATCCATGTCTTGTGATGATGCCAAACATTCAACATATCTAGTCCTTCAAATGGGACTGATATCCATTTTCCTAGGGCATCAGCAGATAAAATAACTACCTAGTTAAAGTGATGGTGGTATGGTCTTAAAGGCAGGTCGCGTGGCAGAAGAGGTTGGATGACGCCTAACTTGGAGTCGGACATACCAAATGTCAGATGAGCCAAACCCATAACACTATGGCACTCCCTAAGGCTAGGTAAACCCTACAAGTCTTGATGAGGAGTCAAATGCCTTAAAGTTACATGCAAAGACTATGCTAATATATACATTAGTTTAGGACCAATACCAGAGCTAAGAACCCATAAGTAACTCATATGGTGCTAAAACTTAGTTGGGAATGACTCAAATAATGTTGGAAAAGAGTTTTGTAGGTGCTCGAGTTGGGAAGGTTCTTTCCTAGGGGACAATATGCACTGGAAACTCCAATACTAAGATTTGGTATTAACATCTTGAATGAGGAGCTGATATGGGATGTATTGCCCCAAATTGTTTGTAAGATGGGCTAGAAATTGAGAACATGTACCCCAGTTGGGAACCAATTGCTACAAGAGATGGCTTCCTCAAGATAGCCTATTGACACTTAATTTAGAGGGGAGCACTTAGCTATGCTAATGCAAACCATCATCCTAGTCTAAGCCAATTTCTCCAAGACAAAAGTCATAAGTAGAAACATGTTATCAACTACTAGATCACCAGAGATCTTCTTGCAACATCTTCCATCGAGCTAGAAGGCTTCATCTATTCATGACCTCTTTGCCATCATCAGTGGGGATTTGTGTAGCCATAGGGATAGGCTAGGAAATGGGTGGAATGGGTGGGGCATAGGGAGTAGCCGAGGAAGAGCCACGTGGTTGCATGCATAAGTCTACATGAGGGAAAAAATGTTTGGGTACCACCTAGGATTGCGAGAGTTCACCATATGCTAAGCATTGAGCACCCAGACATACATTTTGAAACACCAGTCAATGTCCTCAATCTCAATGTGTATCTTTGCCTTCTCGTCCATCAATTGGAGGACTTGATTTCATGTTGGATAGGTTTTGACCTCACCCTTGAGTGTGGGGCATCAGAGGGGCTACTAGTAGTGTCAGTTGGGTCGAGGGTGGGATGGAGGGTGGACCATTGGAATAAACGAACCTACAACTATCAGAGTCTTAGAGAAAACATCTATGAGAATTGAGTCTCTATGTCTTCTCCACTGTGCGCATATTGCAGAGTTGCTAGTTCATCATTGAGATCTCCAGGTAGTAGTAGTAGTCGACCTCATGCTTGTCCCATTCTTTGCCTTCTTCCCCAAAATGTAGCGGCACTACCTTGAGCTCTTCCTTTCATCCTAGCTTTGTTGGAGTATAAATATCTACTCTTTTAGGGGGAGAATCACAGAGGATTCTATTGATGGGCCCTAAGCCAAGTCCATTTGAACCATGAGGGCATTGACTTGGATGTCATCTCAATCAAAGGTGCCTTACCTGTTTACTCTACCATAGTGGGATCTACCATGGACTTGTTTTGGGCATGTTCTGGTTTCTAGTAGGCTTGATACCACTTTTGTTGCCCTTCATGACTAGGCCAATGATTTGCAAGGTTTGCTAAGGGGGAGGCAATCTTGCACTATCACATCACTATTTGGCTCTAGCTTGTTATTATGAAGACCGCCATAGGCTTGCACCTAGATTAGGATCGTGCACCATCTGCTCAATATAATGTTGCCATAGGGTCGCATGCTCACTTTTCAAAAGCCCTGTGAGGTCCATAATCCTATCCAAGTCCAACCGAATATGAATGTCCACGAGCTTATTGGTTGCCCATGGTTCAGCTTTGAGGAGTAGCACTTAGGAGTAGGATTACTAGTGTTGGCTTCTGAGGCAATCCAACATCTAGATATGCTTGGAGCTGATAGTTGCCTACATGCTGTGGAGATTGGCAAATTTCAAGCTAAGCTACTCGATGTGCTCCTCTAGCTATCTTTGATTTGTTGCCTCCCGCATCATTGCATTGAGAATGGAGCACAACTCAGCAAATTGTCATTGAAGATGCTTGGTTTTGAGTTGGCCATCCACCTCTACAAAATTGGCCAAGCACTGAGGTTGCATACAAATTAGCACTGCCAGAGCATTGGAGGATTCACAATGCTTTTCATGTGAATCTTCCAAAGAAATTTCAGGGACCAGAATCCACTAGAAGTGGATGAGCTGGAGGAGGTCCTTTAGTTAGAGTAGATTGTGTACCATACTATATGAAAAGGTTCTTAGGGCAAGGAATTTTGCAGGTACCTTATAAAATTCAAGAATTATTCAGCATTGAATGCCAAGTGGATGGATGAAGACATGTTGTTTGATCATCCATAGCTTTTGGATGCTTACAAGGTCGCTTTTTAGTTGAGGTCAACTGAATAGAAGTCAAGGTTAAAGCATAAGTTGACCATTTATTGATCATAATTCATAAGTTCTTTATTTATTTAATTATGTTCAAAGAGTTACTTTCATTTGGTCAAAGTCTTGACTCTAGTCAAAGAAACTTAACCTCGGTTAAGTAAGCCTAACCTCCGTTAGGAAGATCTGGCTTCAGCAAAGATGGTTAACCATGGTTAGCCAAAGAACTACAGCATCGACTCCAGTCAGTTAGTGTTGACTTTGGTCAACGAGACTTGGCTTTTGCCAAGAGGGTTAACTTCATTAACCAAGGTGCACCAACTTTGTTTAGAGAGACTTGGGCATAATTAAGGTGCTCTGACTAATGGTCAAGCCCCTTAATTATAACCAAGAGGGTTGACCTCGGTCGACAAAGAATTGTGTTCTATGTTTTGTTCACAAGTTTGCTTGGTGGGGATGCCCACAATGACTAGTCTATGCATTATTATTTGCATGCAAAGTGCTAACCATTAACGGGTGCTATGGTTGTGCGCTTTAGTTAATGGTTGCAGGTACTAAGAAAGATTGAGGAGTCAAGTAATTTGGAGCTAGGTGAGTGCTTCAAAGATCACTCGCGTGACCAAGTGCTTTGAAGACTCCAGAGGAAAGTGCCCCTAGTGGCATGTAGTTAGGAAAGTAGAATAGAAATTGAACACTTGGCATGTTGCCAAAAGAATGAGCTTTGTGCTCTTGTAAAAGTATTCACGTTTTGGGATTTTTGTAACAGCTCTATGTGGAACGTTTTATTTAGAATATCTATATGAATAAAAACCTTCGAGGGGTCCAGCCCGACAAGATTGTCTTGGACCCTAGTGTGCTGAGTGAGAGAGGGAGAGGAATAGAGAGAGATGGAGTTGTTTGTCATGTTTACCCTCCACCAAACATTGTCTCTCCTAGGAAACAAGTGGGGGTTACTCAGTGTTTCCTTGGAGGTTCCTAATTTCCATTGCTCACCCAGCTAATTTAGTAGGTTGGAGGCCAACTTGATCATATCCAAACCCTTAGGTTCGTTGTTCTCCTTCTTGGTAGGCTCTGTATTGGAAGACCTTACCAATTATGATACCTTAGATGGAGTTGTAGTTTAGTCATGAACAGCCTTATCCATCATATTATCACTTATACAAATGGCTATCTTGCTGCAGAGCACCAAATGCTTCACATATTTGCTCGAATCGCTCCATGTGGGCGACCGGATCTCCTTCCCCAAGAAATTTAGTAATCAACCTGGAAATGGCTATGGGTCGACTCCTAGAGGGATTGATGATCCCTATTGGAAATATGGGTGTGGCCAAGGGTGGAACAACCCCCCTTCCTAGTGCGTTCAACACCACGATGTGCATCGCATCATTCGATAGCATTGTTCGGGAAGTTGGTGGAGGCGGTGATGATGTGGGCCTAATGGGTTATAAAGGCGGCCTCAAGCCAGCCTCAAGCTTGCTGGTCTTGGTGGCGGGATCCAATGGATTTCCGGTACCAGCATTGGGTTGTGAAGCCTGCTCCCTTGCACATTGAGGCTGCAGTTGCAAGAGCAAACAATTGGCCTCTAGGAGGAAGCAGGTCACTAGGCATCTGCATGAAGGTTCCTTTCATTGGATGATAAGGTGGAGCCTGTGGGACCACGTAGCCAGCAAATGTCGGGGGCACCTGAAAGGTCAAAAGTTCATAAGAGTTTCCCCCTTGGAGATCTCATGTGTTCCCTCGGCCAGCAGGGCTTTGCCCTGCGAAGTCCCTCATCCATGGGTCTTCGTCATCCATGCGTTCCAAGGCAGGGTGCTCTGTGAAGATGAGTCCACAAAGGCAGCCTCAGTCCCTACCTGTGGCTTAGGGCCTGGTTGTTGCTGGCCTCCCCTTTCTGGGGACATACTGGCAAAATGATTCTCCATGTCTGGTAAATCCGTTCGGACCAACCATCCAAACATGTTGGATATCGCACCTCTTAACCTGGAGGCTATGGAAGTAGGGGAATTATGTGGAGCTAAGTTGGTGTAGGGGGCTTCGGAATCCCTTTGGACCATGGGGTCTTGCATTTACCTATTCAAGCTCTCTGTCTCGTCAGAACTAGAGGGGTCCTCATGGTGAGGCCCTTACATTGAGAGTGAGAGCTAAGAAAGGATCTTCTCGTTGGAGGTGATCCCAAACTAGGAAATCCTCGAGATCGGGTTCTTTGGATAAAATTCTTCTAGACCTCAAGTGCATGTATAAGATCTCCACGAAGTACGTTTTGCCTCAATTCAATTCTGTAATTTTTTTGATAGTGGGTCTATTCCCAGAGCTATCCCCACGGTTGTAGGGTTAGCTATAAGGCGACAGGAGTGGGGATAGAAGTATGGTGACGGGTGTAAGGATAGACTATCGACACATGTCAGTGGGTTGGGGTGAGGATGGTATGCCCATGGTCATGGGTTTAGTGTTAAAGCGATGGGCGGCGGGATGATCAAGTTTGAGGGATGTGAATATGGTGACGGTCAGAGGGTTAGCTATAAGCCGATGAGTGTAGGGTTAGACTTAAAGCGATGGGCGACCGGATGATTAGGTCGGCGAGATGTGAGTATGGCAATGGTTAGAGGGTTAGTTGTAAGCTAATGGACATAGGGATAGACTTAAAGCGATGGGTAGCAGGATGATCAGGTCAATGGGATGTGAGTATGGCAATGGTCATAGGGTTGAGAACAGTAAGCCGATGGTTCGTGGGCATAGGGTCAAAGCCACGGTCAACTCCAATCAAACCGAGGGGATAGCAGATTTTGATACATATTAATTAAGGTGACGGGAAGTTTTTGGGTCATGGGGATAGGAGCTAAGTCGATGGGTCAATGCATGTTTGACCATAGGGATAGTGCTAAGGCAATGACCCATACCTTAGCATTCCTTTAAACTAGATTCCTATCAATTCAAAACACTAAAAAACATAAAAAACAAGCTTCACATGATCAAGAATGCTTTCCAATAGAAAATGTTTCCATCCAAACACACACTTCTTCACTCATTCCACTCCTACACCTCCACTATCAAAGCTCCAAGTTAAGCTTGAAACAATGAGAAATGGGTAAATGACGAGAGAAGGTGAGTGCAATGCAAAAGCATACCTTGAACTCCCTGATAGTAGCAGCGCCAAAGATGTGTAGTCTCAATGGTGACTCACTTGTCATGGGGATCTTGAAGGAATGCCGATGGAGCCTCTATTCCAAGCTACTCCTTATGAGAGCAATGCAAAGCATGAGCCATCCGCAAGTGTCACTCAAGCGGTTCCCAGATTGTTGCAATGTGTTTCCATGAAAGAAAGAGGGAAGGGGATGGGGGAGAAGAGAGGGAGAAGGGGATATGGGAGAAAAAGGGAGAGGGATAGGGGAAGGGGAGGATGAAGAGGGATGGAGTGGCAAACACAAAGGCACTACAAACCCTTTTCCTTATACCACTCTCTCTCATATCTCTCTTGTAACAACCACTTGGGCCCATATGGTGCCAAGGCATTCTCTCAACCTCCTCTTGTCTTCAAATGGCTCTTGTGTTATCCTTGCCGATTTGGATGATCCCGATGCCTACCTCTGTCATAAGCCATTTAAGGCTCGAAACCCGCAGGACTAGGTCGATGTTGAGCCATTTGCAGCTCAAACCCCATCGGCCCAGCTTGGTGTTGAGCCATTTGCAGCTCAAAATCCATATGGCCGAATTTGGCATCGTGCTCCATGGTGTGGCTATTAACAAACTCACACCATCTGTGGATCGGCCTCCCCCCCGTCGAGGTTGGCCAAGCCATCTTCCTTGACTAGTCAGGACTACAAAATCTTGAACTCATAATCTTCCTTTGCATTGATTTTGTTTTAGATTAGCTCCCAAGTTCACTTCCTGCAATACATTGGAGTCAGTCTACATAGAATCATAGGCTAGCTAGATCACTGCATCTTGTGTCCACTGGTATTTGTCAAAGATTGCCACCATTTATACACCAAATAGGCCAATAAATTTGGGTTTTTTCTAAGGTATTCATACTCCTCCTTCTCATCCCATACATAAAAAATATTAACACCTTCCACAACCTGGGTCCACAGTTAAGTGTGAACCAATCATTTTGCCTCAGTGATAACTTGACCTTCTTCTTTCCCTTGTAGATGGTGATTCGGTCAAAATTCCAACCTTTCTTTAACTCTAGCTTGCTGGAGCCAAGGTCATCCAAATAGCCTGGGGTAAACACTACTCATATCCTCCATGCATAGCACCACTATTGTGATGTTGATAAACTTGAGATCCATAATTATAATTATAACCTTGTGGACAATACCCATTAGCTGCACTCGGCATTGGTTAGCCATTCTAACCATGAAAAGTGTTGTCTCCCACCTAGAAAATTCCAACCTTTGAGACATTGTGTGGGATGTGATATTGATGCCAGAGCCCCCATCGAGCAATACACCCAAAATCATCTGACCATTTAGTATTGCGGCAATGACTATAATGTTCTCATCATACATTTGGTCCTTCTGGACCATCTCGTTGAAATACAGGCTGTGCAGCATAGACGATCGTACTAGTTCCCATAGGCCTTGGATTGCAAACATGTGGCATTGCATTGGTTGGAGCTAGAACTTTGGGATTTGTGTGGCCATCTCCAATAGACTCAAAATGTTTTGCATAGTTGCTAGCATAATGTTGGCATGAGATCCAACAAATGGTGTTCTAATATGTTGATCTGCAGGTCCTTCAATACGTTCCACAAGTTGCACCTAGAATGGAAAGACAACTCCCCTTCCAACCCGTGATTCATTGTTACATCACTTTGATGTATGCCAATATTAGGCTTTGTTGTCATTTTTTATCTCATTTCCAAGTTTCAAGGATTTAGTTACATATAATCATAGTTAGTTGGTTGTCTAGTAAAGTGAATGGAGTTGTAGCATATGGCCTAGGTTTTCTGGTGAGAGATATAGGCTAAATAAAGTGTGGAAAGTGTTTCTTGTATGAGCTTAGGTGAAAAAGAAGTGTTGATCACAAGGTGCTACTGAGGTTCTCAACTCCACAAAGAGTCAAGGGTTGAGGAAACATTTATAGGGTTTAGAAGGAGGATAGGGTTAGAAATTTAACTTAGGATTTGAATTTGATAGAGAGTTCTAGGGTCTAGGATGAGTTCAAAACTTAGAAAGAGTTGTACGATTGATGAGTATAGAGCTAGTCTCCTCCACAGATTCATGGGAAAGTCAATTTGATTACCCATCCTAGGGTATCCAATTCTTTGAATGGGCAATTTTGAGATGTGTTCTTTTCATGGAGTTTTTTGGTTATTAGGATTGTATTGGTACATAGTTGATATAACTTCTATTTTATGTGGTCACTATTGTCAAAGTAGTCCTTGCCTTCTTGTGGTTAAGTGCTTTTAGTGTTCCTCTTTTATTCACTAGTGCTAGGGTTCTGAAAGCAAGTTGTTATTTCTTTTTCGGTCCCCAAAATAGAGTTTTACAAACTCTATAACATCATGAATATTGCATGTGAAATAAGCACCATGCACTCACTCTAAGGATAGAGAGTGGTCATTAAAAACATGTATTTGCAATATAGGATATGAGGAGTCACATTTTTGGGACATGTCTCTTGATTTTTACAAGTTTGGTTGTGTGGAAGTGATTCACGGCAGTTTGGATTTCCTACAATTCTTGCTTAGCACAATTTTGTAATACAGCAAAAGCAGATTCTAGAATACAGTTTCTTATTCTCTATTTTCCACTCGAAGCTCATTTTTAATCTATTTTTTATGTGCCTTGAATGGTTTTGAAGCATTCTAAGATGAATAGAACTTTCGACATGTAGGTCAGTCTTACATTTTTGGAAAAATTACAAGTGCATGTGTGTCATGCACATACTTTCTTAGGTTGCATGCCTTGGAAAGAAACTTCAGCAATAGCAATTGCTAGCACTCTTTACCTTTCACTTTAGTTGTGTGGCATCCAAGCACTCTGGTGTGTGCATGCATGTGTAAAAGACATGCAAACGAAAGGTGGATTGCCACATGAGTTCTAAAGTGTACAAGTGTCTACATGCATGCATGCATGTGGGTGTACTTTCTAAAAGTATGCCTTTAGAATTAAAGTTCTAAAAGGAGTAATAAGTTGAGGCTTGCATTCCATGCCTTTTCCATGCATCCTAAACCCTCATGCAACCCATCATGGCATCACTTTTCGTGCACTTTCCATAATAGCCTCCTTCCCACCCCCATATACTTCTCCAAATCACCTCATTATGGCTACAAATGATTGCTCTCTCATCTCTCTTTCATCCTAGCCAATTTACTATAGATTTACTTTGCTCTCTCCTTATCTCAAGTGACTCCTGCTCTCCTTCAAGGAAGAAAGCTATGTTTTCAAGACCTCTTTCTTCCGTCTCCTCTTTCTCATCATGAAACCCAATCCCGACAAAGGACCTTAGCCCGTCAAGCTAGTGGACCCTCTACTCCACCACACGTACAACTGGTTCAAATCAATGGAAATGTTCTCTAGAGTTTGTTCAATCAAATGCAAGCTACTCGACAACACTTAATAGTTTTGCAACAAACTTAGGAGGCTCATAGGAAGTGCTATGGTATGCCCTCCTTTTCTCCTCGGATACATTGAGGTAAGAAGAAAGAGAGGAATCCAAAATATGTGTGTTCCCAGTTAAACAGGTGGGATCTCACTTTGCTATCATAGGCTATGTACAACAGAGGAGCTTTGGGAAGATCTGCCTCATGGCTGAAATGTGCCTATAACAATCTGCTCTATAGTTAGGTTGTTTAGTTAGCTACTCTAGCATGCTATCAAGGTCAAGAATTCTATATGTCTAGATTCCCTAACATGCTATTAGAGAAAAAGAACTGCGATCTAAGAGCCAGGGTTTTAGAGGTAGGTTCACTATGAAGTCAAGAGGTGTATGTCTTGGTGATCAAGCCATGAAATCTAGAGATTGACTTTGACAACCTCAAGAGAAAGGGGACATTTAATCAAGAAGATGTGACAAGACGACTTAAAGAGGAAGGGGGCTTCTAATCAAGGAGATTTGACAAGAGCTTACTTTGCTTGTGCATCCAAAATCTCTTTGCAGTATATCTCATGAAACCCACCTTCCGATTCCAACTTTGGTGAGGTAAATATATTGGAAAAGAAAAACAATCGATTTGGGGAAGATTAAGATCCATAGCAACCTAGTAGCATGTGTGTTGTCATCGGAGTGGAGAAGAAGCCTCAAGTGGATGCGACATGTAAGTTGGAAAACGAGATGTGATCAAAGAGTGGGTGATC
Source organism: Dipteris shenzhenensis (assembly GCF_047967505.1). NCBI lineage: Eukaryota > Viridiplantae > Streptophyta > Polypodiopsida > Gleicheniales > Dipteridaceae > Dipteris > Dipteris shenzhenensis. Next base: position 34,904,201 of record NC_141610.1, on the reverse strand, counting down.
AAAGATCACCAATTGATGATCATAGAAAAATCCAGTAACGCCCCAAAATCAGTTGTTCGTGATTGAGATGGAGATGGAGGAAGGTGCCTGGTAAGTGAACATCTAATCAGGATTAAAGTATTAAAGGATCAACAGCTCGTTCTTAGTCACAAGGTGGACAATAATCATTTGGCCACTCTCATGCTCAATAAATTAGCTTAGAGTTGTTGGTCATTATTGGCCAGAAGGTGGACAATAATCGATTGGCCTCTCTCATGCTCAATAAATAAGCTAGGAGCTTCAATGGATTGGTGACCATCCTTTTAACTGAAGAGAGACTGAAGACGTTAACCTTCGAGGAGTTCAGTCCCTTGTTAAGGGGAAAGCAAGGCAAAAACTGTCTGAGGATGATAGCAATGAGAAGGCATTTAATGCAGGCATTAAAGTTAAATATAAGGGCAAGCAAGACAAAGGCAAGTCCAACAACAAGAAGAAAGGTAACAATGCTTCCAAGGATGGAGGCTCTTCTAATAGGGAAAGCAAGAAAAACAAAAGAAGAGCTACAATCATGGAAGAATCAAAGCTCCACCTGACATCTATGTAACCCTATACATACATAACTAGAATATATCCAAGCTTACAAATTAAAATCTTTTATATATTAATCGAAAAAAAAAAGGAAAGGGAAATTGTAAGCAAAGCTATGCTTATGTTCCCATCTGTACCCAAGCATAAGTTACGATCTAGGCTTCAAAATATTCTGGAATCTCTTGGGTGAACCTAGTACTTACTAAGCTTTGAATCCCAATCGAACAAAAAACACTTTGCTAGCAAAAAGAAAGAAACAAAGTAGAAATTAAGAATAAAAAATGCATGCGCGCACACGAGAGAGAGAGAGAGAGAGAGAGAGAGAGAGAGAGAGAGAGAGTCAAATTAGGTTACATTTCCACCACAACTCAACCTAACTCAAAAAGAAGAAGAAAAAAGCAACAACTAATGCTAACACGAGGGAACAAAGATAAACCAACGTACATATAAGAAATAGGTGAAACACCAAAGCAAACACAAGGAAACAATTACTATCATTATTTTCCTTTGAAATTAGGAGCAACAGGTAGTTAGCTTAGCCATTTGGCTACAAAGAAGAATTCCCTCATGCTTTCCCCCTCTCCTTTAGTTCTCTTCTGCTCTATTGTCATACAGCCATTGCTACATTTCTGCTTTGCCCTCTATAGGGTCTTAACCTTGATCTACAAAGCATTCATGGACGTTTTGCAGGTGGTTTTATTTTGCCGAACAAGAAGCTTTGTAAAGGGAGGCATCTTGCACACATAAGCTTGCGGTAGCGACTGTGCTGCAGACAATGCAGACAAGAGATAGAGGAGAAGCTAAGGCTAGGTGAGAGGGACATTGAGAGATAGGAGGGAAAGACACAGAGAGAATCCTATTGCAAATTGTAGATCTATTTCTCTGTTAGTTTTCTTTTCGACCTCCTTCTAAGCTTTCACCCAGACTGGGAAACCAAAATTGTTACCTTTTTCCCTCTGGTCTGCCTTGTGGTAGACATTCCACTAAGATTTTATTAATTGATTGTCATAACTAAAGCAACAATTACTCATTCCATTCTCTTCATTTTGATTCTTCTTGTTGACCCAATTGCATAGCAAACAAAATTTCGTTCGTGCCCCAAGGGCAGTGTTGTTGTGCATTCTTGCACTCTTGTTTATTTTACATTAGAATAATAATAACAAGGGAGTGGAAGGAAAAATATAATAAACAAAAAACACACACACACACACACACACACACAGAGCAGAACTCACTTGACCTAATCTAAACTAAACAGGTACCTAAGACTAGATGAGCAACAAAAATAAAATAAACCTAAGAACTAAAAACAAAATGGTCTTTGTAACCCTATGTATGTATGTATGTACGTATGTAGCACAACTAGCCTGAACTAAACTAGACTAAATAGGTAACCAAGAGTAGATGAACTCCAAAAATAGAACCAACCTAAGAACTTTAGAAAAAAAAAAACGTTAGTGTAAACCTATACAACCTCTAACTAGAGCAAATTGATACATCGATCATAGATTGATAAGAAGCATTAGAAAGAAACAAAAGATACTATTTGACTGGCACTGAGAATTGGCTCACAGTTGCATAGATATGCTAACGAAGGTACTCCTAAAAGATACTTCGCTTATCTTGGTAGTGAGCAACAAGGTGAAGACCAAGGTACATAATCTCTCTATGCATGTATGTTGAATATAGTAGGAAGAAGGATGAAAACATTCCAAGGAATCAAAGGAGGAGTTTTCTTGGCAAAGTCATTTAAAGCCCTCTGCAAGTGGATGGGCTTTGTTGCTGTAGAAAGCTCTAAGGAGAAGATGACAGGTGGAGTTGACACTAAAAATTTCTCAAGGAGGTGCCCTAGATTGTGTCAGAGACCCGAGAGCCTTGCCATTGGGAGTGGTTTTGTTGGTATAGTAGTGGGCTCAGGATTCGAACCTGAGTGAATCTCATTCTGATCTTTCTTTTGGAAACAACTAGGAGCAGTTCCAGAGATCTTGGAGGATCGTGATTGCAGATCGTGTGGGTTGGAGAGTGGGTTGGAACAGAAAATGATGCTCAGTACTTTGCAAGGTTCGATATGTTTCCAACTTTAGGGAGAATCGCTAGATGGACTTGTAAATAATTGCACCTGGGTCTCTTAAAGTTTTTGGAGGGTCTGTGATAAAGTTAGGCAATCCCTTTGCAATATGGTGTTGAGCCAAGATTATATATGTGCTCCAATTTGGTTCCTAGCGTTCGACGATGATGTCCTGAGCATGGAAGTATGTTGAGTGCTGAAATCAACCTTCTTAGATTAAAGGGTGGTCAGATCCACTTTAAATAAAGCATACACAGTAAATAGCCAAACAATTAATCACGACAAACTTAAAAGGGAGCTAGAGCGCTCCTACTCAGAAACAAGGACTCCGTTTGGCCCCAAATGTTGGTGCCCCTTGTAGTATTTCTTTAATATTCATATAAAGCCAAGCGTTTGATTACAAGGTCTCCTGAAAGCTATGCCACAGGCAAACCACTGCCCACAGACTTCCAATAAGAATAGTTGATTCTGCCCTGGCATAGCGCAAAGATAGCTGGGAAAGCTTCAAAATCAATAGCAACAATCCAAAAAGCAACCAAAAAATAGGTCGAAATCCCTGTAGAAGCTCCTGCTCAATCAATGAACAACCCGTATCGCCTACAACAACAGCCCTGGACAGCTCGAAAGCAATAAAAATGAACTAATTTGGAGGCTTTTAGCATAAAAACAAAATTTATTTTTGAGCTTCTGGCAACCCATCAACGCATAGACTTCCCTGATAGTAAAAAATTAGCAAGGCGATGTGATAGAACAGCCTTGTAGCACTTTCCCAACCTGTGACTTATCTCTCCCTGTTCTTTTGTGGTCTTGAAAACAACCCTCAAAGAAAATTTTGACTTTTCTACTTGCTTTTTGACCTCCTGCATGCCAAACAAGTGACTTGTGTTGATTTTAGAGTCCCGTGCCCTGTTACACACTTTGATCCAAGGAATTAATTGGCTAGTAACTGGACGCATATTCCAAGGACCCACTAGGAATTTTAATTCCCCAAGTCTTGCGCATGTGTCCAAACTCTCGTGCCAGAGGCTCAAGGCAATCACACGTAAATTACGGGAGTCGCAAATCAATAGTTCCATAAATTCACATCCTCGTGACATACCCCCCTCTTGAAAGAAGGCAAACTTCCACGATTGCCTGCAATGAAAGATAACAAAAAAAGAAAACAAAATAGCAAAGATAAAACCAAATCTGAAAGGACAACCAATAATTTTGCCAACAGATCAACCAAGTCTGAAAGGGTAGCCAACCATCAAACCAGCCAAATCTGAAAGGACAACCAACCATGCCGCCAACAGATCAACCAACAATGTATACATATTTGTAGAGCCAAGGATAACAAATACATATAACATCACACATCAGATGCATCATAACCAAGTGACTAGTACACCAATCATAGAGGTCTCGCGACGGGAATACTATCAACTAGTACCTCGGGTGAGACGTAATGTAACACCAAGCGACCTCTAGATACTCGAGCGTGTTTGTACAGAGGGAGTGGAGGTGCTATCCCCCCCTTGAGCATCATGAAATGCTCCAAATGCCTGTCGCTCTGTTGAATCTGAATAAGTGCCAATTAATGTTGGCTCCAACTGAAAAGCCTCAAGGTAAAGCTGCAACACCTGAGGAGTATCTACCAATTCCTCCTTCAACCACTTCGCATGCAATGATGAATAATTCAAAAATTTCACCAAGTAGTGCCGGGTAAAACTTTATATTTTACCTTCCTTTCCTTGTGTGCTTGTGTTCTAAATAAGCATGGTGGTCCACCACTGCAGAGCATAATTTACCCTTCAAAAAACTTGCACCCCGACATATCTTAGATACTTCAAAAAAGTCCCCTCCAGTGTATGCAGAAAAGTTCCCTCCAGTGTATGCTGTATCAAACTGTTGGAGAAAGGTTAGAGCCTTGAGCTTGTCCTGTGTACCACTGAACGTCTCAAATGTGACCGCAGCTCCAGCTCTTTGTAGTCTTTCACTTTCCCTTTTGGGGTCAGATTATCATATGCAGGTGCCTGAGCTAAGTAAACAACATCACCCACACTATCTCCCACACCAACACCTATAGGGAAAAGCTGTATTATTCAGACTAGCTCCTAAATTTTGCATGTTCTGCATAACCATGTTGCCAGCTACTACATTAGGCATTCCCGTTTGCATCCCTACGACTGCACCAACATTGGCATACATCAAATTATATCCCATGGGCTGCAAAGTAGGCTGATACCCCACCATCTGACTTCCAGGCATACCAATAAATTATACGTGAGGGCTGACCATTGCCTGAAAAACTGATCCTCCCCCAAAATAACCCTATTGCATCAGAGGTGCCATAACTCCTTGCTGTCTGAAAACCATGGACTGAAAATTATTACCTTAGTTTGGCACCGGGATAGCAGTAGATTGCTACAAATCATAAGGGTTTTGTGAGGGTTGATCCTGAAAGCTGACATGCACTCTATTGTTAGCTTCAAACCCCTATCTGCCTCATCCACCTTCCTTTTCTTTGGCTGTGCATCAAAATTCATCGTCTTGTGAAAGCAAAGGTCATGTGTAAACTGCGTGAATGCACTCATAAAACTCTACAACTATGCCTTGAATAAATCCACATCCTCCTTATCAGGATTGTCAACCTGATGCTCAGAAACATACTGGTACTCGTCTCTTGCACCTTGATCATTAATACGGATCTAAGACATGCGCTCTTCCTGTTCCTCTTCTATAAGAGTCCGAGACCTTTCCCTATGAGATATATTTACTGAACAGTATGTTGTTTCCTTCGCCTAGTCTAATGGACTTGCAACAAGCCAACCTCAGGCTCACCTCTTCAAGAAGTTAGGTGGATCCCGACGATGGAACCACTAAAACCAACCTTCTTAGATTAAAGGGTGGTGAGATCCACTTTAACTAAAGCATACACAATAAATAGCCAAACAATTAATCACCACAAACTTAAACACATGGACTTATACACAAGGAGCTAGAGCATTCCTACTTAGAAACAAGGACACTAATTGGCCCCAAACGCTGGCGACTCTTGCGGTATTTCTTTAATATTCATATAAAGCCAAGCGGCTAATTACAAGGTCTCTTGAAAGCTGCACCACAGGCAAACCACTGCCCACAGACTTCCAATATCTTGCACACCCTGCAATCCCTGCTTGATCTTATATGGCGAATAGGCATCCAATTACTAGGCACAATCCTACAATCTCCCTGCCAACCAAGTGTGCAATAGAACCCCAAAGGCATCAACTGAATGTGCGCTTCCTGCATCTGCCCAACCCAGTGCCCAACCCGCTAGACACTGCTGAACAACTGCAGAAAAGCCCCAGACAGCCAAACTCTGGTGCAATCAATCCACCAAGCACTTCCAAACAAGTTGCCCTTTTTTGTAGCCCTCCATTGCCCAACAGCAAAAACCAACCCTTCTTTGCGAGGAATCAATCTCAAACCAACCAGCAACCAGTCCGGGAATGGCAAAAGCTAGCCTTTCTCTGCCTAGAATCCATAGAAATCAGGTCACCTGGGCTGGAAAACCATAGATCCTACAAAGAATAGTTGATTCTGCTCTAGCACACCCCAAAGACAGCTCAAAAAGAGACGCCCAAGCTTGGAAAGCTCCAAAATCAGTAGCAACAACCCAAAAAGCAACCAAGAAAAATGTTGAAATCCCTGTAGAAGCTCCTGCTCAGCCAGACAACATCCCGCAATGCCTGCAGCAGCCTATGAACCTGGAAGCAGCAAAAACGGATTGATCTGGAGACTCTTGGCACAAAAACAAATTTCGTCCTGGCAACCCAAGCAGCCCACCAACAGCCCACAGACTTCCCTGGTGGTCAAAAATCAGCAAGGCGATGTGATAGAATAGCCCTGGAACACTTTCCTAGCCTGTGACTTGCCTCTCCCTATTCTTTTGTGATCCAGAAAACAGACCTCAGAAAATTTCGACTTTTATGCTTGCTTTTTGGCCTCCTACATGCCAAACAGGTGACTTGTGCTGATTTTAGAGTCCCGTGCCCAAAATAGCAATTTTTAATTGCACTACTCTTTTGGCCCCCTGTTGCACACTTTGGTCCAAGGAATTAGTTGCCTAGTAATTGGGCGCATATTCACAATTTCCAAGGGCCCACTAGGAATGTTAATTCCCCAAGTCTCACGCACGTGGCAAGACTCTCGTGCCCTAGAGGATCAAGGCAGTCACGCATAAATTAGTAAGCAAATGAATGTCTTCGGTCAATGTGGGTGTCACAGGCATCTGAAAGCCCATGGAAGGGCTGCTGTGCAGCACCCTGCAAGCCCCAGCAGCAGATGCAGGAAGGACAGCAACATACAGGCCCTCAGCCTCCAACACAGTAGGACCAGCATCCCTCTTGGGCATCAGATAGGGCAAGGGAGAAGAGGAGCATTCTGCCCCTCTCCATCTCCACTTACAGTAAGGGACCACCCTTCATCTACAGCTTTATTCTCAGCCCTTTGGGCAACAGTTGCATTCAGCCTTTTGGCACAGCAATAACATTTAAATACTCTCTTCGGAGGGGGGCACTGTTGCAACAACCCAATCCTGCCTTATTCTCACACACACTCACAGACAAGCACATGCGTATTGTGTGTCCTTTCCATTTACAGTTCATTCATTCCACTCATTAGAAAATAATAGGCAGAGAGAGAGAGAGAGAGGGGGGGATTGAGTCATCTTGCCTATCACATCAGTTTTTCCTTTCCTGAGAGGGGAGGCACAGATCAGCGAAGGCAGTCCAGTTTATGGTAAAGACATCGTCCGGCAAATCAACCATGAATGCCGGAGCAACTTCCAACTCAGGCATGGAGGAAGAGGGGGCCTATACACAGGAGGCAGCCACACCAGCAGTGTCCACCAGTGGAGGCACAGGTGTGCCCATCAGCCATGATTGCTATGATGCAGGCTATGATGCAGATGTAAGCTCAGCAGTCAGTATGCCTGGATGATGCAACTCCTAATCTGAGGATTAGGATCAGGCCACCCAGGAGGCCAGAAAAGGTTTCCAAGCAGCCCAAGACGAGAGAAGCAAGCATCTAGAGTGCAAGAAGAGAGAGAAGAGCTTCTCCAGGTAGTACAAGAAAAAATGGACAACGAGATCAGGCATTATTCCTATCTCCAATCAAACCTCAGGCATCAGAGAATATGCTCTTGTGCAGAGTCCTTGCAAGCAAGATTGCCTACACTTAAGAAGCTCCGCGAGGTGAGACCCTTATCCCTACCCTAGACTACCCTCACGGGGGGGCACACCCACAAGCAAAGGCCCTCACTCAGCCTACCCTAACCTCTCACATAGCGGGCACCCCCACAAGCAAGATCCTCTCTCTCTAGAGTGACATCAGGGGATGTTGACCTCCAACAAGTGTATTGTTGGCGACAAAAGAACCTTTTGTGCCTTGCTGCCTTCATGGAGATGATGTCCTCCGAATTCCCAGAATCTACTTTTTGACTGCCAATCTGTCCATCGAAATAGGGCATGGTGGGAAACTGATTAGGTTTCCCTCTGACGGATGTCATCTTCCGTGGAGTTGAAGGTGAAATGTGGCCAATTGGTGTGGCCGTCCCGTGGATTGCATGACCATCCGGGGCCCTTGCAGGTCTATATGCCGACACAAGGCAACCTTGAGGAGGTACATCTTGCTGGCTGTTTGGGGGCCTGAGTCACCACCCCTGTGCTGCAGCCCCACCCTCATGGCCCTTATGGGCAGAGGTGGGCCAACCTGCTGGTCAGCCACCTAGGCCTGTTTGGTCAGCCCCTTTTATGGCTGGGTGCAGACCCTTTGTGGGGCAACTGGCAGTCGTCCCTGGTCGGTCTGTTTGGCAGGGGCATGGCCCACTCATAGGGCTGAGGTGCAGCCCCTTGTAGGGCTGTCTGCCAGCCCTTGCAGAGTGCAGAGGGGGTCGGCCTGCATACATCAGCCGATTGGAGGGAGCTGAGGGGTAATACATACCCCCCCCCCCCCTCTCACTCCTTGTAGAGCACCTCAGTGTGGTGTCTCTTGAGCAGGGTTATGCAGCTCTTGAGCAGTCTTTTGTGCAGAGGTTTTCCCCAGCAATAGAGGGGCTTTTCCTGACATCACTTGCAGTTCTCTCATCTCTCTCTCTTTTCCTGTCAGGTTGGCTCTATCTCTCTTCATTTCAGTTCAGTTCCGCTGCAATTCTCCATGGTTCTCTGCTGACCATTGTCTGATGAGCTGCTGGAGATCCGAATGGGTCAGAAGATTGCCATTGCGGGAATCCAGACACAGTGGATTGATCCTTGTGAGCTGTTATATGCTCATTGTCATTGGAGCACTAAGGTTAATCGATCTGGCATCAGTGTACTAGTTTGGACCTGAGAGGGGCTTTAGAAAGGGTTGTATAGCTCTGAGATACAGGTCCCCATGCAGGAAAGCAAACCTTGCACCGGAAGCAGTATCAGTTGGATTATTGTTTCAGTACCTTCTGTCAGAGTAATGTGTCAGTACCAGTAGTTGGATTGTTGTACCAGATGACCTACTATAACAGTACCGAACCAAGGGAGTGTATCTAACACCTGTGGCTTGGGAGCAACAGTTCCAGGTTTCTATTGATCGTGCTGAGGCAGTTCATGCCAAGAGAGGGCTTCTTCAAGAGTACCTGTGGCGGTCTTCAGCTACAGGGTATCACATGATGGATTCCTCCAGTTTTCCCAGCAGCACACCCAGCTCCCTGGTGCCTAAGTTCCATCCAGGAGCTGAAAGGGAGTGTTGGAGGTCAACATCTCCTAACGTCACTCTAGACAGAGAGGACCTTGCTTGTGGGTGTGCCCGCCTTGTGAGAGTTAGGGTAGGCTGAGTGAGGGCCTTTGCTTGTGGGTGTGCCTCCCCCCGTGAGGGTAGTCTAAGGTAGGGCTCAAGGTCTCACCTGTGGATTGCATGACCATCCGGGGCCCTTGCAGGTCTATATGCTGACACAAAGTAGCCTATGAGGTGGTGCATCTTGCTGACTGTTTGGGGGCATGTGTGGCCACCCTTGTGTGCTGCAGCCCCATCCCCCTGGCCCTTTTATGGGCAGAGGTGGGCCGGACTTTTTGATCAAGTCAGCCTGTTTGGCAGGGCCATAGCCCACTCATGGGGCTGAGGTGCAGCCCCTTATAGGGCTGTCTGCCAGCCCTTGTAGAGTGCAGAGGGTCAGGGTCAGCCTGCTTACATCAGCTGATTGGAGGGAGGATGAGAGGCTATCTATAGCCCCCCCCCCTCACTCCTCGTAGAGCATCTCAGTGTCGTGTCTCTTGAGCATGGTTGTGCAGCTCTTGAGCAGTCTTTTGTGCAGAGGTTTTCCCCAGCAGTAAGGGGCTTTTCCTGAGATCACTTGCAGCGCTCTCATCTCTCTCTCTCTCTCCTTTCCTATTTGGTGTGTGTGAGGTTGGCTCACACGTGAGGATCTACTACAGCTACACACATTCCGAACTTGGTTGGACCCGAGTGATCTTCAGGTGAAGTTGGGCTTCTACAGAGATCACTTCTTACATATCATAGTGGAGGGTTTCATTGATCCACCAGGATACACACAGATTCACCTACCCCACTCGCTGAGGATCTCTCTTGGGCAATTCTGGATCTCTTCACCTAGACTTCGTACCGAAAGCGGTAGAGCAGAGCGGTTACCCAGGGAGAGGCACATATGCACACTGTGTGACATGCACGTGGTTGAAACAGAGGATCATTTCATCTTCAAGTGTCTTTTTTACTATGAAATCCGGGGGTGTTTCTACTACCTCTTCAGAGATAGTTATGGGGATTTAGCCCGTTTCCTCTCCTACCTAGACCAGCAATGTTTGGCTGGGTTCATTCATGAGGTGCTCAGACACCGCGATGGGATACTCCAAGCACGGAGACAAGAGTAGACTTCTTCCTCAACTGATACCTCTTAGAGCTCTATCACGGAGTTCTTTCAGCTAGATCACATAGACCCCCACGAGGCGAGACCTCGACATGACCGTGACCTAGAGCTTGTGACTCGACAGCTCAAACAGAGGGTTCACTCACAAATCATACTTGGGGACATCCCCTCCTTATTTAGGGTCGAAGCCCGACCGACGAGGGTCACAGTGGCCCTGGTTAGACGCAGAGCTACAACCAAGAGACATACTAGGACTGCACCCTTGGGGGGGGCGACAACACTCTATTGCTGACGTCATGCCTCCACTTCCACAACCTCATCCATCCTGATGTCCTGCTGCTGCTGCTGATGATGATGATGGTTATGATAATGTCGACGATGATGCTGAGATTGGTTGATATCTATAGTCGAGATATGACTATGTTGTACTTAGGATTCAGCACTGCCATTTTGCATTTTTTTGCATTCTGCATTGGTGTGGGTGCTCGTTTAGTAGCTCCACTACCACAGCTCATTGTATCAGGTTTTTCACAGTCTCGCAGACCCATCGGTCTTCTGAAGACTTTAACTTTCTTTCTTTCTTTCTCTCTCTCTCTGTGTCTCTGTCTCTGTCTCTCTCTCTCTCCATTTCAGTTCAGTACTGATGCACTTCTCACAACACTCGCCGTGAACGGAGCATTCACAAGCCAGATGTGGAAAGCAACATGCAAGCCAAAGAGGTTTTCCTAAACATTTCCGAATGGGTCAACAGTCGGCCACTCAGGGTTGCACCAAGACATGCAGCTGACATCGTCTTGGGAGCTAAATGGTGTACGAGATCCAATCAAACTACCATTCCAGCCATTTGTAAGAAGTTTATTCCTTGGCTTTAGGATGTTTCTCCCCATCCATTGATCTCAGCTATTCAATTAAATGAAGATGATGAAATGAGGTGGAGAAGCGTTTCTAGTCTACGTCAACAGTGCTACAAAACCATCAGCACAACAATAGGCCTAGTTACAAGAGTAGAAGGAGATTTCTCGCTTGTAGCCTACCTCCATCCTTACCATCAATTCAGTTGGAGGATCACGGATTGAGCTCCTGCCTGTAGCAAGCCTGTACCAGCCCAACAACGCCATGGAGGAAGAGCTTAAGAAGCAGCTAGAGGAGTTGCTATAGAGTGGCTTCATCAGACTGAGAAATTCTCCATCACAGCTCCAATCCTCTGTCAAAGAGGGACAACACGTCCAGATTATGCATGGATTACCGCACCCTCAACAAACTCACAATCAAGGGTCGGTTCCCCATGCCTTTGACCTGGAACACCTGAACAGGGCCAAGATGTTTTACCTTCATATCCAAATTCACAAACTCCTCAAGCCCAGTATGAGTTTGTAATCATGCCCTTCAAATTCATCGGAGCATCCACGACTTTCAACCGGAGCATGGTACAGATCTTCAAGCCGCTCATTGGTAAGTTAGTTTTGTCTTTCTCGACGATTTTCTGATTGTTTCCAAAGATCCCCCACCTCCCACAAAGAAATATTGTTGTGACATACAGCCCACGAATCACACCATGCTAAAATCAAATCATCCATGCCTTGAGGATTTGGAAGCACTTCCTTTTGTTAGAAAACAGAGACAGAAGTTGCTTACAGTAGCCGCCAACCATTGGCCTCTGAATAGCCCAGTACCTTATGTCGTGAAGGCATGCAGCTGTTTACAGCTTTGTTGCCCACTGCAGGACCTATTGCAGCCAACTTCAATTTACTATCTTTAATGCCCACGTGGCAACTCTCCTCTCTCTCAGATCTGCCACCAAGGCAGCCTTCTCATCGGCCTATCCTGTGTTGTTGGTACAACTCACTCATGTCCTCCGCATGTGGGTTCTGTCCTCTGACCTTCGACACCTATTTGGGGCAGGAGCTCACTTTTCGCACGGATCACCAAGTGTTGCAATGGCTTCAAACTATGCCAGCAATCCATTGGTCTGACAGACAGATCTAATGGAGCCAGACCTTTCAGCAATTCGGGAGCATGATTAAGTATGTCCTGTAAAGCGGACAATGTGGTTGCTGATGCTCTCAACAGGAAGGAGCATGGTCAATTCCAAGAAGCCACAATCCCAAAGAAGCAACACCAGTACCATGGCGCACCTGAGTTTTGGACTCATTGGTACAAAGGTATGATCAACAATCACTCCAATCATTATTCCAAACATGACAGGTGGTTGTTCTACACAGACACTTGTGGGTTCTTTCACCATTCCAACCTAGTTGTTGCATGCAGCTCATGATTTGACCGTGGGCAGACACAAAGGTGTGCACAGCACACTCAAAAAGTTAAAAAACAAATTCTTGTAGCCACATCCTCGCAGTGATCTACACGAGTATGTTACACAATGTCAGGTTTGCCAAAAAGTCAAGTTTCTCACGAGAATTTGCCTGTATTGCTCCAGCCCCTTGAGGTTCCAGACCAGCCATTTGAGCAGATTAACATGGACCATGTAACTGATCTTCCACCAGCCAACACGATGTGCCTAACCATAGCTGCAAGCAGATGATTGATGCACAGGATACCGTGTTGCATCCAACGTGTGGCATTCCGAGGTCCGCCAAGCCCAGATAATTTGGTTAATATATGGCCCTACAACCCAAATAACATCATGCCCTTCATCCAAGATCCATGGAAATACATATACCTAGAATATATCCAATCGTACAAATTCAGATTTACGTTGTTCTAAAGTCCTAAAAAGAAAATTTAGGTGTTGGGACTTCTGCACCCGCGAAAGATATTTTGATATAATTGAACAGTTGATCACCACTTGCACGAAAATTCAAAGAATTTGCATGTCCGCTAAGGTGATAGAAAAATATACCTTTGTAAGACTAGAATATATCCATGGAAACACATTTCTATATACCTAGATGAATCCAAGAACATTCCCAAACTCATCCTCTAAAAACACAACTAGTGCAGTTACAATCTCACGATAGTCACTCATAAGATTGAAAACCATGAACTCCATCACGCATAGCAGGGACTATCTACTACGACATCCCCACTCACGTCATCAGCGCCCAACAGTGGGTGTAGACCATAGTATAAAAGTATGCTCTCACACATACAAATCCACACACCCACACATACTTGAGCATCCATTTATACAAAGTTTTCATACTGAGTTTCTATTGGCACTCCGGAGGTGAAGGGCAGACTCAGCCATGACGAAGGCTAGCACTAAAGGAGAAGGCTAATCAAAAAGTAGTCCAAAATCTCTTCATTCAAGCTACAACTGCTTGTGAATTCTAAACAATTTCATTTTAGTCTCTCCCAAACGAGCATCTAAATCTAGCTGATAGGGCAACACACCATTTAAGATAGAAAGAAATATCGCAATACCAGCAATGAAAAGGTGAGCAGCAATCCTCCAACCCTAAGGTGTTCAGTCTTATTAAGCTGACAAACCTCTGATTATGCTTTAAAATCAAGCACTTGGAGCATCATGACGTTCTTAGTACTTACAGTATACAACAGCAAATGTCCTCTATATTAGGCACGCAAACCTTGCCACTTTTTAACAATAATCATTCCCAATGGAATCTTGTTGTGCTGACTTACTTTCCACACCACCTATGTGGGTTTCTGGCCTCCCAAATCTCTGAGCGGTTTGCTTGCCTACCAAACATTATCAAAGAACCTATTGGTTTGGCAAAGCCCTTTGTGTGAGAGATATAAACCAGATGATATGTTGTTACAAAAATAGCATTCTCCTTACGGCATCTACAACCTATTCCCATAACAAAGTTCAAAGTCCAACTCTTCTGACGAGCTTTCAGAAGAGACCAGTGAATACTAAAAAATTGCTTGCCTCATAGATTGCTTCCGGATCGTTCATCTGAAATCCATCAACATAAATTACATTTCAAAGATAAGGCAACTTTTGCTCACCGGATCTCACTTTGATTCTTTAGCGTATAATTTCTATTCCGGATTGTCCCTACCTCTACGACACTCCTAAGTTGTTTTCGACTTCTTGAATGATTTACCTTAAATGAGTATATTATCGAGTAAGACTACTACAAACTTTCTCAGATGTTAAGAGACGAGATCATTATCAATAATTGGAAAGTTGACGGAGTATAAGTTAGACAAAATTGCATATACAAAATATATATATATGAATTTAGGAGCATGCCCAAACTCATCCTCTAAAAAAACAACAAACAGTGCAGTTTCAATCTCATGATAGTCACCCATAAATTGAAAAACATAAACTCCATCACATATAGGAGGGACTAACTACTATGACATCCCCGCCGATGTCATCAGCCCCCCACCGTAGTATAAACATATGCTTCACACATACAAATCCACACACCCACAGATACTTGAGCATCCATTTATACAAAGATCTTTGTACTGAGTTATCTGTCGGCACTCCGGAGGTGAAGGGCAGACGCAGTCATGACAAAGGCTAGCACTTAAACAAGAATTCGTAGTGGGCATGTTGCATACGAAATGCGATTTTGGCAACATCCGAATGCTTTATTCTTATCTCATGACAACCGGATCAGATGTTAAGTCCCTATTCTTGTAACCACCCTTGGTGCAACACTTGGCTAAAAGATCAGATAAAGGTTTGATGACAATGAAATGAAGCCTAGGGAGAAAATGTCAGCTCATCTCCCAGCAATACACCTAAGATAGGCCGAGTCACCCCAGCTTACCTCCCAGTCATAGACTTAGAATAGGCGAAGTCAAACCTGAGCCAAGGTGTAGGGTTCCCCAAACAAGCCTATGCTACAGCATCCCAATTCCCATTCCACCATCATGCACCCTGAGGATGTTGTTCTGTATACTAGTCCCGTGGGCTAGGACCAAGCTTCACAATGGTGGGGTGACTGGATGTGAGGACCAAGCCTCGTATACACCCTCAATGCCCAGCTATATTAACAAGACTTACAAGCTAGCCCTTTAATACCCACCATGCTAGGTGAAAAATGGGTACAAGACAACTATGGTTAGCTTGGGATGTAGCACCTCTACCACAAGGGGAATTAAGAGGTTACTCCTTTGCTGCTGACTATTTCTTAACTTGAGCTAGACATGCCTTCAGCCTAAACTAATTCCAAATTTAGCATCACTCTTTGTCAAGAAGAGATTATACACTGCCCCAAGTTTAAGCTGACACCACCCTCCTCTATTACTTTCTTTCCCTCACCCTTGAAGCTACTCTCATGCAGAGGGCAAATCCACAAACCTCAAGGCTACTACCACAGTCGATTATCCTTTCAACAAATGCGCACTTGAAAACAAAAGCTGATCCACTCCAGTTGCAATAAGCCATCGATTGTTAGGCACGAATTTAGCCCATGTGCATCGAATCATTAAAAGATTGTAAGGATTGTTCGCCTTGGGCCAATAGGCAGATATCGTGAGTGGACTAATCTCTTCACGCAAAAAAAAAGTGAGCGGACTAATCTCTCAATTTTCGTCTACTTAGGCGAAGAGGATTGTATTTTCGAATATGAAATTTACAAAATATGCCCGCACAATCCGTCAGAATTTTTTCCTAAGCGCGAAAGCTCACCCATGCTATAGATCGCAAAAATATAATCTTTCCACCTGTTTGAGTTACAGCGAACAGAAGCCAGAACATCTCCTTTGTCGAAAAGCGTCCTTTAGACATTCTCAAAACCGTACGCTCGGTACACTCCTTAAGCAAGTGGGTATCACATTTCGCAGAATGAAGGATTCTCGGTGGCTCGATGATTACCACCAACTTTACAAACGGGGAGCCGCAGCGCTGAAATTAGGCGCACGACCTGCTTCCCACCTCCTAAACGCAAAACCTGTCCAACGTCTCGCTCTATCGAGTGTAGCTAGAAATGACAACAACACGCCCTTAGGAACCGGCATATCGCAGGGAAAGTGTCGACAGCCATCATATATATCTGCCAGCTGTAGTCTGGAAGCTCTCTACTCCCAATGTGATTTTGCTCCTTACGCAGGAGGCGCATTGTTAAAGATCTTATCGGAGAGCTGAGCTAAGATTGCATTGACTGTGAGCAACACCAGAGAGGATCCGACTATGATACCCGTCACCACTCCCGTAGTCCCCAGTACCTTCTGGATAGAAGGCCATTCGATAAGCCTAATCTCTGCCAAAACCCCGCTCCAAAATTCTTCCGTGCTGGAAGGATCTTCCTTTCCCAGAGCCACTCGCTCTTGCCGCATTTGGGACAGAGCTTTGCCAAGCTCTTCTTGCTCCGTGCGTTGGGTACCGTCGGTCTCCGATTCCAGGGCTCCCTCCGACGAAGCGGGGGGGGGGGTGACAGATGTTTGGGGTTGATCGGAGGCGGGCGAATCGGTGGCACTGGCGGGGGAGTTGCCGTCGACGGCGCGGGGGAGGGTGAAGCAATTCAAGGAACGGTGGAGGTGGAGGGAGAAAGAGTGAGGGCGAGCAGCGATGAGAGGTCTTGGTGTTCGCATGGCGATGGGGGAGCAGGAACAAGAAGGGTTAACCACAAGGGACCCTGTGCAAGAGGCCATCTCCATAGCCATCATCTCAAGTCGAGTTTTCTTAAGGCTCACTCACAAGAACAACAAGAACACGATGATGATGATGATGATGATGAAGAAGTAGATCATCATGATCATGATGAAGATGAAGAAGAAGAAGATGATGATGATGATGATGATGATGCGTTTACACCACGCGGTTAAACCGTGTGGGTGTGTCTGTGCTGGTCGTGAGTTCAATCCCGACACGCAGTTCAGCATTCCATCTTGGTCTCTCTTTCAATTTCGATACAACGCAATAAAAACAAGGGGCAATGCCACTAACCCCTACAAAAGAGGATACCACAATCTAACTCTAAAGTTCCAGCTAACTACAATTACCAATATAATTACACTTAATAGCAACCTAAACAACATGACTTTTCTCAAATCATCTACACAAAACCACACCCATTCCAGGGCCAAAAAGATGATGATAATAATAAAAACCAATCTTTAGACCCTTCTCACTAGGAAGTAGAAGCACCATGGATATAGTTAGGGCCTGCTTGAGACCAGATAAACGAACACGACACCACCTGGGTTTAAACGAGGCAAGGGACTTCTTTGCTCATGGATTCCTTCGTAGGTTTTTACTGGCCGTTTAAGTGCTCCACAGTTTCTAATCGGTTTGTGTCTGCTTGGCCATTGCTTATAGGGGGAAGGGGGGAGGAGGGGTGGCAGACAAAGGAGTCTTCTATTGGACATGGACGTCGTTGAATGGAGATGTTCCACCTCATGAACACCCCTTTTGTGCAGATGGCGTCCACCTGGTCCAAACCCAACCTAAGGCCAATCATTTAGCCCTTCCTTACATACTTCTTTTTATATAATTTTTTAGAGAGCGCCACATCTAGCACAAATTTTGACTCACAGGCATTTGGTCAAAATCCCACACATGGTAGCTTCACACCACAATCTTTTCAACCAAACGCAATGACCAATTATGTAAATCAATTGTTCCTTTTGTACTAATTTGGATTACGATTGCAACATCTTTCATCTGCTTGACGACCATCTAAACTTAGCTCACGAGAGCAATTCCATTCTCACCTTGAATCAGCATAAATCAAGTTTCTGATGAGCTCCTGCGAGCTTCCCCTCCCCCCCCACCGCTAGCTCTACCTCCCCCCCCCTAGCTCCTCCCCTCGCCGTGACCACCCCCACCCCCCGCCCCTCCACCCTCGCCCCCCCTCCCCCTCACTCGCCGCCCACCTCGCTGCGCCCTCGACTCCGTTCTCGCCCCCCCCTCGCTGCTCTCTCGCCTATCCGCTCCCCTCCACCTCGCCCCTCCACTCCCCTCCACCTCGCCTCTCCATCGCCGTCCCTCGCCTCCACTCCCCCCCCCTTCCCTCGTCTCAGCCGCCCCTCACCTCTCCGCTCTCTCCCACCCCGCCCCCTTCCGCCTCACCTCGCTTCACCCAACCCCCCCCTCGCTTCACCTCACCCCCCCCCTCTCGCTGCTCCGCCTCACCCGCCGACCCCCCTCGCTTCACCCACCCCCCCCGCCTCCATTCCACTCTCCCCGCCCCCCGCTTCACCTCTCCGCCCCCGCCACACCAACCCCGCCCCCCCGCCCTTCCGCGCCCCCCGTCTTCCCCGCACCCCGGACCCTTCACCCCGCCCCTCGTCCCGACCCCCCCGCCCCCTCACTTCGCCTCGCCCGCCCTTCCGCTCCACTCCTCCACCCCGCCTCCACCTTCCGCCTCCGCAACCGTCCTCTCCACACCCAGGCTCCACCCTCCCGCTTCGCCCCCCCTTTTTTGGGTGGCAGCCTGTTCCTCATCGGAAGCTTGCAGTTAGTCTTGGCGGTATGGCGGCCCCCTGCCCGGCCGGAGGCCCAGTCGGACCCTCCCTCTCCAGATGCCTACCGCGTTATCCTGACAGAGCAACAATCATCTCGTGTTCAGGAGGTTGCCATTGACTTTGCCCGTACCTCTGTTTACGGTAGAGTCATTGGACACTCTCCCTCCAGATCAGCCATCAGGGACTGGCTCCAGTCCACTCTCCTGCTAGAGGATGGCCATATTGAGGAGGTGGCCCTTATGGGAAGGGGCATCTTCTGGCTTAAACTCTCCAATGAGAAAGCTGCGAGCAACCTGATTGCCGGTTCCCCCACATCGGTGGATGGAAAGATTATCATGATAGTCCCGTGGTACCGTGGATTCAGCGCAGCGGATTTTGATGTTCGGTTCCGTATACCTCGCCACGCAGTGACACTAGTTTTTCCAGGTCTTGCTGCTGAGCTGCGGCCGATTGTCAGGGACTTGGGCTCCCACTTTGGCTGGGTTATGCACGACACTTTCGCCGACGCGGTGACCACGGCAGGAGCCCCCTGAGTCCGTGTGGCTGTGGCAGATCCTGCGACTCTCCCTGCAGTGATCGAGATTGTGACAGATGCCGGCAGCATCACCCAGAGCATGATAGTCACCGGACAGCCAGGTCAGTGCCTGAGGTGCCACGGCTTTGGGCACTTGGCGGCTGCTTGTCCACGCTTCGCCAGCTCGTCTCGACCCCCCCCGCCCCCGCCTCCTCCGCCCCCACCCCCCCCCGGACAGCCACGTCAGGAGGAGCCGAGGCAGCCGGAGTCCGGTCCAGAGTTAGTGGGCGGTTGGACCGAGGTTAGAAGGAAAAGAGGAAAGAACAAGAAGATTTCGGATAAAAGCAAGGAGGCAGAGGTTACCCTTCCTGCAGCAGCACCCCAGAGACCTGACAGGCAGCCGCCCCAGGGACCTGGGAGAGCTTCTTCTTCGACGGCAGCTCGCCCTTCACAGCCTCAGATTCCCCTCTCTCCCGCTCCCCCGCCCCTTTCCACTCAGTCCCAGCCCCTTCCCCAGTTTCCCCCCCCTTCGCCCGACCCGCAGCTTCAGCCCCCGCCTCCTCTTCCTCAGTCTCCTCCTCCTTCCTCTCAGCCCCAGTTCCAGATGCATCCCCATCCCCCCCCCCGTCCCCCTCGACTCTCCTACAGTGTTAGCTGCACCGTCGGCTTCCTAGCCGAGAGCAGCCCCCGCTCCTCCTCCTTCACCTTCTCTGCCAGTCGCCTCCGTGGAGTCCGAGTCGCCTACCCCCCAGCCTCCTCCCCCTCCCCCCCCGCTGGCAGGACACCCGGAGTCTACACCACCACTGGAGCAGGCTTCCCTGCCCGCTAGCCCCTCAGTGGCAGACTCTGATGGGTCTCAGCTTCAGGAGAGAGAGCTTCCTCGAAACTTTTACAGATCTGGCCCCTGAGACTACTTGGATGTGGCCGACCTTGGGACCTTCCCGGCTTGTCTCGACATCAGTATCTTCCTGCTCCGCAAAGGGGCGGATGGGAAGATTGCCGCCTTGGCCCCTAGGGATGGCCCTAGCTTCGCTTTCACGTTCCTCAGCGATGGCACCGAGACCTGGACAGACGACTCGGTTTGGGAGGCTCTCAGAGAGCAGACACACGCCCAGGTTTGCTCCTGGATAGGCCCGTCCGGTGGGCAGCTTCTCGAGACTCAGTGGTCCGAGGGCAATGTGCGCCTGCGGTGGCGTTGCGCCGCCAAACGCTTCCGACTGATTGTGATCCTCAGACCTCCCCTGTCACGGCCTCTCTCCCAGGATGTCAGAGCTTGGTCCCATCAGAAACTCCGAACCTTCTATGGGATGACCACTTCCGAGATCTCGAGCTGGCTCGAGAAAGCATTTGCTCATGGCACCAAAGGCCTCTCGCCTTTGCTGAAGGTGTTGAAGAACGGGCAGGACGACCCCGTCTCCCCCTCCAAACCTTCTCATAAGCGGCAGCGCCTCCATTCCGATATGTCTGATTCTTCATCGACTTCGACCGCGAGCAGACAGTTGTTCGCAGCCCCCCATCCCTCTCCATGAGCCTACACCTCGTATCCTGGAATGTGAACGGGTTTCACTCTTTTGGCATTTTTGCGACAGGAACTTCAGCCTGCAGTGATTGGTCGTTTGGATGTACTTCTGCTCCAGGAGCACAAGCTTTCTGTGGCTCATTCCCGTAGCTGCGGGAAGGTTCTCCCTGGACGTTCCTACACTTATTGGGAGCCCTCGATCGGCGCACAGGGGAGAAGTGGGGGTGTCTGTACCTCCGTGTGCGAGCAGTTAGCCCAGGGAGTTTTCGGTCACGGCACGTTGATCCCAGGCCGAGCCCTTTGGGTAGGCCTGGATTTGGAGGGATCCAAAATAGGAATCCTCAACATTTATGCCCCCACAGACCTCCGATGCAGAGCCACCTTCTGGAGGACACTTACAGGGATTCTTCCAGACATGGATTCCTGGATTGTTACTTCAACAATCTGGAGACCTTGGAGGACCAGCAGGGCAGAGGTCCGGAGTTCACAGGTATGGCTCAGGCAGAGCAGTGAGCTTGGGACTCTTTCATCTTCGCGACAGGAGGGAGGGACAGTTGGAGAGACCCGTCCTTCCGGCGTTGGCACGGGAGCCTGGACTTCTCTTGGGGCTTCCACAGGGAAGGAGGCAGACTCCTGGAGAGGCTTGATAGATTTTATGTTAGTGATTGGGCCATCAGCAAAGGCGGTCAGGCGAGTATAATTCCAGGGACGACACTTTCCGATCATGCGCATGTGCTCCTATCATTAGATTCGGCAGCCCAGACCCTTCCCCCCCGGTCATGCAGGATCCCCGACTCCATTTTCTCGAGGGTGGACGTGCGCAGCAGTATTTGCAGTCTTTGGGACAGAGACTGGGGGGAGTGCGTGGATCTGGTAGACTCGGTTGCACAGGCTCTGCAGGAGTCCAGCCAGATCTGCCAGCTCGCAGCCCTACAGGTTCGACAGGATTGGTGGGGCAGAGAGAGAGCTCTTCGGAGGGACCTCGCCTCCATTCAGCGACTCCAGCAGGCTTCCCCGGGCTCGGAGGAGCTTCGGATCCAGGCCCTTCGAGCCAGAGCCCTCTTGGAGGAGACACTCCAATGTCGCTCAGAGTTTTCCTATCACGCCTCTCTCTCCTTCTGGGCCCGGAAGGGTGACCGGATGTGCAGGGAGTTCTTCAGGACGCATGGCCAGAGAGCTGCAGGTGATCAGCTTCGGAGTCTCAGGACAGCGGATGGTCACATCGTTACGGATCCGGGAGAGGTCCTGGGGTTGGCCACTGACTTCTACAGGACCCTCTTCTAGCAGGAGTCGCTTGCCCCTTGTGCTAGTCGTGCCCGTGAGGAGGTGTGGAGGCACATTCCATCCCTGGTCTAGCCTAGCATGCAGGCGACGTTGGCACCGTTCACCTCGGATGAGATGTTGGAGGCCTTGATGGCTATCGACGGACAGAAATGCCCAGGTGAGGATGGGCTATCCCGAGCATTCTTCACCTCCTTCTGGGACCAGATCCATCAGCCCCTCCTTGCAGCTCTGCAGGGGATTTTCAGCAGCGGTCAGATGCCAGAGAGCCTTTCCTCGGGACTGATTTGCCTCATCCCGAAGGGAGGAGATAGACAGGAGATCCGCCAGTGGCGTCCGATCACTCTCCTTACCACTGCCTACAAAATCCTCGCCAAGATGATCAGTGCCAGAGTTCGGCCTCTACTCCCAGATCTCATCCATGACACTTAGACAGGCTTTGTCCAGGATCGCAGTATCCTGGATAATGTCTTCACCTTTTCAGAGGCGGCGGAATGGGCTCAGCACAGCGGATCACACCTTGCCATTCTACTTCTCGACTTCGAGAAGGCCTACGATCGCGTGGACTGGTCCTTTTTGGAGGGGACTCTGGAGCGGCTAGGTTTCCCGGCAGGTTGGATTCAGGGTATCTCAGCTTTGTACATGACAGCGTCTAGCAGAGTCATTATTGGAGGCAGGATGGGTGAGCGCTTTAGCTTGGAGAGATCAGTGCGTCAGGGCTGCCCCCTTGCTCCTTACCTGTTTCTCTTCTTCGCCGAGGCCATGACTTACTACCTTCGGGCGAGGTCCACAGGGATCAGGGGTGTTCGCCTTCCACTCCGGGAGGACACGGAGCTTTTGGACTAGGAGTACGCAGATGATACAGCCCTTTATGCCCAGGACGATGAGAGGATGCTAGAGAGGGTGCGGATGGCCCTGGAGGTCTTCTGCTCGGCCGCTGGTGCGAAAATCAACTGGAACAAATCAGTTGGTTTTCTCACAGACCCTAGGGCGTGTTCTTAGTGGGGGCGATTTCTGGGTTTCAGATGGATTCCACGGGGACAGACAGCTAGATACCTTGGCTTTCAGGTTGGCCTAGACATCACGCCAGCTCAGCAGTTTCTCCCGGTGCTAGACTCCATCCGACGGAAGATGGCTTTCTGGAGCACTGCTAAGCTCTCTCTTACAGGTCGTGCCTTGGTAGTTAACCAGGTCCTCCTAGCCACGGCTTGGTATGTGGCTTCCTGCTGGTGCTTCTCGAGATCCAGCGTGGCACAGCTCAGGAGGTTGGTTCGGAACTTCCTTTGGTCTGGGGAGGATGGTCATAGAGATACCAGAGCCAGGGTTGCTTGGCAGACAGTCATTCTTTCGCAGGCGGAGGGTGGCCTGGGGGTCATCGATCCAGAGCTTCAGAGTCAGGCCTTGTTAGGCAAGCTTGTCATCCGCGGTTTGACCCTGGGGGGCAGACGTGGAAGATGTTACTTCAGCAGGGAGTCGGCTCTTGTGTCCCGCGCCGAGGTGGAGAGAGTGGCTACAGTCCCTCAGGTG
The DNA here is from genome assembly GCF_047967505.1 of Dipteris shenzhenensis. Classification (NCBI taxonomy): domain Eukaryota; kingdom Viridiplantae; phylum Streptophyta; class Polypodiopsida; order Gleicheniales; family Dipteridaceae; genus Dipteris; species Dipteris shenzhenensis. The sequence goes on along the minus strand of NC_141610.1, from coordinate 34,880,491 downwards.
GATCTTCACTTCCGCCCCGCTCACTCAGCCCCGTTCCCCACTCGTTCGTAGCCTCCTCATGGTTTGGAGGCGGCTCCGCCTCAGTCTCATTCAGTCCCCTCCCAGCTGTCAGGAGGAGATCGATCGCCAGCCGCTTATCTGGAACGGTCAGGTCAGAGATGCCGAGGGCCTTCAGTTGGGGGAGAGATCACATATCAGGTGGGACCGCTGGATGAGGGGGCCAGCCCGGTCCCTTCGAGTTTGGAGAGATACGTACAGACATCTGGAGATGACTGATCTTGCAGACGCAGGTGGAGGTGCACGTGGAGCCCAGGCGAGACGCACGGAGATCGACGGTGCGATCCCAGCTGCTTGGTTGGTTCCTTCTGAGCCTCAGGTCCTCATGCCTGGTGACACCCGCTAGCTGGGACAGTTCACCCCCCGTGGCATCCCACTGGTGATCGCAGGACGTATGGATGACTCCTCTATCTCCTTCTTTGCGGTTTCTGGGGATGGACGACTCAGGAGAGAGGATGCGCTCATCGACCCCCTACTCCCGTGGCAGAGGGTTCGGGTCGTAGGCCTTTTGGGGAAGGTCTGGCATACCGACCCTAGCATCGAGCAGGACCAGTTGCAACTTTGGCGTCTTTGGCTCTGGGAGGGGCGGGCCTTGTCAGAGCTTGATTGGGACCCAGGAGAGTGGTGGTGGCCAGAGATTGTGACAGGACAAGGGCCGACTTCCTTCTTCGCCTATAGTACGACCCTGGGCAGGCGAGTTCTCGGGAGGATGCAGAGCCGCCCCCCCACCCAGCGACCCAGCTGGTATGCACAGGGTATTTCCAGGTTCTTTTTGCAGGCATTCTGGAAGGCCTTGTGGGAGAGCTGGCGGCCGCGGAAGATCTCATACTTCCTGTGGCTTCTTGCCCACAAAGGTCTTCCAGTGGGGAGCTGGTTGAGGCAGATAGGCCAGGACGGATGCTGCCAGATTTGCCATGCGGACGAGGAGTCACCAAAACACTGCCTGTGGAGCTGCACTCGCACCCAGGAAGTGTGGAGGTGGACTTTCGGGATTCTTACTCACGCAGCACCAGAGCTAGGATTGATCACTTGGGGCGCATTCTGTTGGTGCAGCACCGCACCTGGTCTTCATCACTTATTCGAGGCATGCCAGCAGGACCCCACTTTCCTTATCACACAGGGGACATGGGGACCGCTCGAGGGTATCCCGCAGCACCTAGTAGAGGCTGATACAGGAGTTCGAGAGAGGCAGCCAGTCTGGGAGATTATTAGCAGCATTACAGGGTGGCACATCTGGACCTCGCGCTGCGCACAGATCCTCGGTGGCACCTCCTTATCGACTGCCCAGATCATGGCGGAGATTTGGAGTGAGATTATTCATACCCTCAGAGGCCAGTGGGACCAGATTCAGGGAGACTCCCGGGCCTCGGTCAGGAGAAGCGGAGACGCTTCCTCTGGGCCTGGGACACACAGGGCCTCTTCTTCGAGCAGACTACGCAGGGCCTTCGGTGGCACTACTCACCACCCCGATGGCTGTTCATTCACACTCGTCTTATCCCTCCGTGAGAGGATGATGATTTATTATGCTACCTTTTAGGGCTGTGTCCGATTTGTGAACGCAGCCCGTTAGCTATAAGCTGACCTCTTGTATCTTGTTCTCGAAGTAATATAATTAGCACTGTTTTTTCGGCAAAAAAAAACTTAGCTCACGAGTAGTTCATTTCATATTCTTGACTCTAATGATGAAGATCTTCTTAGAAATGAAGTGGGAGTAGAGATGAACATAAAACCAAGAGAGCACAAGCTTGGGCAAGGGGGCACCACCTTAAATCTACATGGTATGAACAAAATGAGTTATTTTATAAACCTACCGGGGTTTCCACATCTACGATGTTTTGCATGTGGGAGAACTTCTGAAGTGCTATGTGGCATTTTTTGTGCTAGTGTGTAAATTACACAAATACACATGACCTTAGGCATTTGCAACACAATCTATGAAGATCAACATTGTGAAATTGGCCTTGCCTCAAAATGATCATTTGGATATTTGAAGGACAATTGACCATTACACTCATCACATCTCCTCAATGGGAATGTCCTTTGTCTCGGTTAAACCAAGAGCTAGTGAATGCTTCTTTTTCCATGTGGCCTATCTCTAAGAGTAATTCCCTCAACCATATAGCTTCAAATTCTCCTTGCCCAATAAACATATATATCCTTAGGTTGATCTCTTTCTATAACCTCAAACATAGTTGCTATCGCAATATTCAAGTAAGACTGACTTCCTCTGCATTGAATTCTAAGTTATTATATACCTTTGAGGTACTTAAATACTCTTTTTGCAACATCCTAGCACTACTTTGGCTCAAACATATACTAAGCCTCAAACATATACTAAGCTAATGTACTAATAGCATAACATATATCTTCCTGTTGACTATTGTACCTATCAATTTCTAATGAGTTCTTCGTAGTCTGTTGTACTTTTAATTAACTATTGAATTTTTCTTCTATTTTGTTACTTTCATATATTTTTCAATCATGCCTCCTCTATCGTATTATCAGTAGAGCTAAATTATGATTTTGAGTTGATGTTGTGATAAGGATTCAAGAGCAAGTCATGAAGTACAACACAGTCACCATCGGTACATGTGCACTCTAGTGACTATGTCTCCTGGTATCATCATCATCATATTCTATGAGAGATAGTCAGCATAAATTAAGGAGAATAGCATTTGTTGATCTGTGGATTACACAGCTCCAGCGCAAGTTTTGGATATGTGGCAACTCCAGAAAGCAACCATCTTGTACCTATATTATTGAATCATCACCCCTAGATAGTTGAGCATGTAGGTTGGACAATTGGTCCCATACTTACTTCTTTGGCTCTTGCTTTTGTGTAGCCCCTAGATCACTATGTTCACAATAACTATGCAATCTTCTCTAACCTCACATCTTATGATAGCTATCTCTGCCGCATCATACCTCTGGTAATGTTGTCAATCCTTTTAGGTTGGTGATGCCATTGTTTGTCACAACCTTCCATATTGCATCCTCTCAGCTATACTAGTTAGTTTCCCATCCAAATTCTCCTATAGATCAATTTCACATCACAATTATACATTCAACCATGGCTTAGCCATTTGCCACATGTAATCATACACACAGTCATCAATCGATTGACTAGCCTTTGATCTAGGATAGCTTCCTTCTTTTTAATATATGTCCCTCTTCCCTTTGGCCCATTTTTATTCCCAAAGGCAAAGGATGATCTACAACATAAGAAGGAGAACTGAAGGTGAAGTTATAGAATATACAGGAAATATGCACAATGTGAACACTTCCAATATATAGTCAATGTGCTCACATATGCACATACTACTTTGATATTTTTCAATTTTCTTGCTTTTAGTATGGTTGCATCATATGCACCATAAAATCTAAAAACATCTGTTCTACATGCACCCTCTACTCCCCCTCTACTTATGCAATGCAATTCAAGAGGGGGTGTTAAGGGAAGTGTAAATTGCACCAATGAGAGAGGACTATAAGGCACATAGATAATCCCTAACCCTAACCCTAACGCTAAAGGTGTATACATAGTATACATGTAATTAATAATCTCTTGTGCACTCCACTCTCTCTCCCCCTGATTCTCCAAGGGGTCCTCCAACAAAACAAGGTAATGCCCATTCCTAGCACAAATCCAAAATATTAGTAAGGGAGAGAGAACAAATGATAGATTTAAAACCAAAGTGCATGAAACCTAAGATATCAATTCTGACTATATCTTTTAAGATTAGAAATACAATTCAAATGTTCATGAAAAAGGGGAGGCATATGAAAACATATCATTAGTAAAAGGATACAAAAGCCTCAAGATCTTGATCTCCAAATAGTGAGGGCCAAAATAGTGATGATGAAAAGGTGAAATTTTAGATGACCTGACCATGGATTTTATCTAAGAATGAATATCAGCTATAGGAAAGACTCAGGACAAAATCATATCCATACAAACACCTACTAGATATGGAGAATCTTTTAAAGACTTATTCAGTAATGCAATAAAGTACTTAGCTTAAAGAGAATGACTGACATAGACTATAGGTTGGTGTTATATGAATCATGCCAATATTATAAGGTCACCCTCATAAACGGTTTTATCTCACCTAATTTGTGCTAATTGGTTATGGCAACATATTTTACCATTGGCGATCCAAGATTGTTTGATTGAAGGTTTCCATTAAGTTAGTTATTGGCTAGGAGTAGCTGCAAGGTAAGCAAGAATACATATGCATTTTGTATTGTTGTTGATTTTACATTCATGTATTATTTTGACTAACCAACATGCATTTGCATTGTATAGGTTGGTAGTTTCAAATGAATTAAAGCCATCTAAGTTTCCTGAAAAAGGTTAGAGCATATAGAGCTCTTGTAATTGATTAATAAACATTGCCGAACTACTTTTTTCAACATACAAGAGCATATACTTGTGCCTAAGATGTCTCTTGTAGGTGTTGTTACTTGTCAATAATAGATGTTCTTTTTTGAGAGGTCTATGAAAGTCATCAAGTGATTTGCTCATCAAAGAGGATGACCTAAAGGGTCTATGGAACAAGGATGGCTTGTTCATGAGTCTCTATTATGTCACTAAATTCATGATAAATGTAGATCCATAATCCAAGACTATGAAATGATGCAAATTATGAGAGGTTCAGGTGATGTGCTACAAGGAAAGGGACAAGAGGTAATATTATCTCATGAAACCAATGACTCGGTTTCCATATTTATATTATAAAATTTAGAGAATGGAGAGAAGAAAATGAGAAAGGAAAAAGGTTGTAGGATAGAAAAAGGCTTAAATAGTGGCTATCACATGAGTTTAACATAAGAATATTTTTAACTCATGATTTTAACAAAAATATATTTACAGAGGGGTATCATTAAAAAAAAAATTTGTAAAAAAGTTGTAGAATTGTATAGGAAAAGCATGTCTTTAATCAGACAATATTCCAGCAATATTCATAGATAAGGGATTTAAAAAATAGGCCTTCAATGCATGTGATTAATAGGGCTTACATATAATGGCTCCTAGTGACTCCCTTGAGAGGGGTAGAAGCAAGTACAATATCCTCCTAAGTTAATACTTCTAGAAAAGTGTTCTTTGCATTGGTGCCAAGATGTTATAGGCATGGTCTAATGGATTTCATGTTACTCCATGAGGAGGAGGAGGTATCCTTGAAATGTGATCGGCATAAAGAAGCTTGCTTCCATGGACTCTGGTCTTGTTGCATCATTTCATATATACTATATATTCTTGATCTTGGGTTTTAAAAGTTTTTCCCCCCTTCAAAGCATGATGGTTCCAAGTGATTTATAGGGTCCATATATATGCATGTATGTATGTATACGTGTGTGCATGCATGGTATGTATGTATGTATGTATGTGTATGTATGTATATGTATATGTATACTTACACACACACACACACACACACACACACACACACACATATGTGTGAGTGTGTGTGTAAATTGAGGGGTAGTTTAGGCTTTCTGAAGTGTACTAAAGGGTTCCAAATGAATGGTTAGAAGGGACAAAAGTATTTTTTGTGATATTGATTCTTTAAAAATGCTTTTCTCTCTTAATGAACTATTTATGTTAGCGAGCATTTTTCCACAAGGATGCAAATCCTCATGGGAGATGAACCCGTGAATATTGATGCGTTTAGAAAATTTGGCACTCCTTTGGGTTTGGGGCAAAAAGTTGGGTGACTATGGAACTACAAATTAAGAGGAAAAATGTGTGTTGATCGCTGAAAAATAGCCAAATTTTGGGAGCTCGTATCTTTTGACTAGCAAATCCAAATGAAGTCATATTATATATCAAACTAAATGGCAAGGCACAATTTACATGAATATTATGGTTCATGCACCATTTAAATTATACATGAATATATTTGTGAAAATAAGCATTTCATGACGTTACAAGCATTATATGACGTTAAATGGTTCATGCACCATTTAACTTTTACATGAATATATTTGTGAAAATAATCATTTTATGACATTATAAGCATTTTATGAGGTTATGACTAGTATTGTGTTTCATGACCATTTAAATTTACATGAATATATTTATGAAAATAAGCATTTTATTAGGATATGGCTAATTTTTTCCATCAAATTTAGGGCAAGCTCATTGATTTTAGTCTAGGAGAGTGGAGCAAAGGAAAAAACTGTCCCGAGAGGAGGTGACGAAAGAAGAGAGGCTGGCCGATTAAGGAGGTATAAAGCTGATAATCAGCTTGAGTCAGTGAACCCTGAGACTCCCGCTGCTGGCTGTGCCACATGGAAGTCTGCTGCAAGCCGTACCTATGTCTATCATTTCTCAAGGGTTGGGATGTTGGATAGGCTGATGATTGATAAGGGTCATGATGAATATGAAGGAAATGAAATTGCCAACATTTATGCCATCCAACAACAAGGAGGACGCTATGTGTATAAAAGTGAGGATGAGGTAGATGAGATGATAAAATTAATGACAAAAAAAATAATGCAGATTCTATGATGATAATGTTAGTAATGATTGTGATGAAGATAACATTAATGATGAGAGTGAACACCTTATTTTGCTTGAGATAGAACTTTCTCAAAAATCAAAAATCTTGAAATGTGACTAGAGAGGTTGAGGATGTTTGAGATATATATTTATTTGAAATTAACAATCTTGAAATGTGATTAGATAAGGTTGAGGATGTTTGAGATGTAGTATATTTATTTGATTTTTTAAAGAATCATTGTTATTACATCTTAGCATACAGATGATATTTATTTGTTGAATTTTTCACCTTCAATACTACACTTTTACCTAGGCTATCTTCTTGGTGGGTTCATCATTTTTGGCTATGCTTGTGGTTTAATGTTAAAGAATATATTTTTCACATTTTTTCTTCATAAGATCCATCATCATAATGACTATTATGTTCTTGAGACACTAACTACTTGCACTACAACAAAGAGAAAGAGAGAGAGAGAGAGAGAGAGAGAGAGACTATCATGCTACAAAGTATGCATTTTTGTATTTTTCAAGAAGACTCCTTTGATCTTTGGCATGACATTTTGGGTAACCAATACAAAAAACAACTTGTTGAAGACTACATGAAGCTTTTGAATAGATTATGGTGTAGATGGTGTGTGGCTCTTCAATAGGAAAAACCTCCATAAATGGTCAAAATAGGGATGAAAGAGGCATTGTGGGTCAACAAAGCATCCAAGAACGTTTGATAGGACATTGGAAATTGTAAGAATAAATGAATGGAAGTGACATAAGGTAGGCCTCATAACTATGCTAAAGTTGGAAGGGAAGTTTTACTATGTGTCTTTGTGCTCAAGTCCTCTTTTGAATGTACCAAATGGTAAAAAAACTCAATAATGAAGCTCATTTGTCAACACAACTTGTGTGTGATGTTGATATATTGCCAAAGAATCAAGAGGATGTTCATGAGATCACATGTTAAAGATTACACAAGAGGACCATGGGGCATGTCTAATTGGTGATGAAAAGGTTTCTCAATGTGTTTGAGGGAAATCATGGAGAGGGAGAAGTGAGATCTTATGAGTCAACTTCTCAATATGTAAAGATTCCATATGAGCTAGCTTGTGTCGTTTCTCCTATTATATTTGTTAATTGTCTTGCACATCGCATGTGTGAAGATGAAGTTTCAGGCTGCATTGATATTTCAAGAGTTGTGCTCATCATGCAAGAAGAAGACAACAAGCACACTTATTGTGGATATTGACCAAGAACCAGAGAGTGAGCACCATACATAGGATAAAGAGGTGAACCATACATAGGATAAAGAGGTGTTGTACTTCCCTTTCTAAAAAGAATAGGACTATAGGTACAAGATAGATGATGAGCATGACATTGTGTCCAATAATATGTGGGACACATTTATGGCCCAGGTATATGAAGTTGAGATTCAGTTGGTAGTCTCAAAAGCTAAGACTCTATCAAATGATGAAGATGCACAAGGGATTGGGTAGTTGTCTGCCATTCCATGACATGATGAGGGGAGAAATAAGAGCAAAATATGTGTGAAGTTGCTATTGAGGCTGTTGAGGAGCAGATAGATAGGAACATGCTCAAGCAAGAAGAGGATATAGGGAGGTAGAAAAACCTTCATGCAAGAGGAGATGGAAGGCATGCTACCATCATGGCAATGGCCAATGTGGATGCATGTGTCAAGAGGATATGGAAGGCATGTTGCCATCATGCTAATGGCCAATGTGGATGCATGTGTCAAGGCTGAGTGGAATGAATCTATTCAAGATGAGGCAGTTATGATATATGGAGTCCTAGATCATCTTGTGCATGAGGATGTGCATGACAAGCTACATAGGTGGCCTTCTGAGGAGGGGAAGGGGATGAATGATGAAGTTTTGTAGCAACAATCGTATGTTTTCCCAAACACAGGTGTAGTGTGACAAGAAGCTTTCCAAGATGATGCAAATGTGGAGCTACATATCCAAGCCAGCTTTTACAAAGAGGGTTGTAGCATAAGCTACTACCTCAGTGGTCCTTTGAGCAAGAGTAGAAGATACAGATTCAATCATTTGAAGAACTGAGGCTTGTGTTTGACCAAGAGCAAAGCATCTAGCAAGAAAGTAATGTGTTTATAATGTGCTATATACTCAATGTGTAAATGATAGATACTTTCAGTGCAAAATTTTGCATGCAGAGAATTATTCCTCTGTGATGACTACAATGAGTCCAAGCTTGTTAAGGCTTTAAGCAACTTCATTAATGTAGTTGATTAGAGAATTGCTTTTGTTAATTAAGATAATTAAGACTAATTATTAGTACATAAGATAATTATTATTAATTAAGATAATTAATAATATTTTTTATTAAATATAACCATCATTTCAAAAATGGCTTCATAAAACAAGACCAAGTTCTAATGAACAAGTGCAAAAAAGTAGATTACAAAGGTTGAGTCTAATTAACATTCATGAAGCAAGGTCAATTACGTTTGGACTATAAAGAAAGATCTGGACAATCATTATATTATTGCATGCATTGCTCCAATGGACTTTATCTTTGTCTCATCATCCAAGAGATCAACCTCCAAATTGTCCTTCTCACTCTTGTTCCAGTCATTCATTCATAATGAATGGATTAAAAATTGATTAGTCGTAATGAAAGGGCCAAGCTAGGTCCCAAAAAGCCCTAACCCCCCCTTACCTAGGTGGGTTAAGTCCAAAAGTGACCCCACATCTTGCACCTCTTACGCAACTTTTACTCTTGGGTGGGAACTAGCAAATTCAAAATTTAATATTCGAATTTTGAATTCCCTCCCTCCTCCTCTCTCCTCCCTCCCTCCCACCCCCTCGCCCTCCTCACTCCCTCCTCCCCCTCCCTCCTCCTCCCCCCCCACCTCCTCCCCGTCCGCCCCTCCTCACTCCCTCCTCCCCCTTCCTCCTCCTCCCCCCCCTCCCTCCCTCCTCCACGCCTTCTCCTCCTCCCCTCCCCCTCCCTCTCTCCTCCACACCTGCCTCCCTCCCTCCTCCATGCCTACTCCTCCTCCCGTCCCCCTCCCTCCTCCTCCACACCTGCTCCTCCTCCCCCCTCCCTCCTGCTCCTCCTCCGTGCCTACTCCTCCTCACCCTCCTCACCTGCTACTTCGTCTCCCCTCCCTCCTCTTCAACTGTTGGTCCTCCCTCCCCCATCCCTCCTCCTCCTCACCCTCCCTCTTCTTGTGTGCTACTCCTTCAAACCTACTTCTCCACACCTTCTCCTTCTCTACACTCCTTTACTCATGGCACCATTCAAGGACGTCTCCAACAAGTACCATGTTCACTTAGAGTTGAAGGCTAAATATGCAAGCACACGTAGTTTGGGATTGAGGGGAGCTTCCAAAATCCATAGTCTTCGTTCGCAAGGAAAGAAGCATCTCGACCTTTAGGTAGAAGGATCCTTGTATTCTTTAGATCCTGCCAACCAAAAGAGCCCTCCTTTCCATACAATGCATGAGCTAGTTTGGTTTGTTGGAAATGGACATGTGAGGTTGCTTGGTTATTGCAATCGGTTAAACAATGCTCAGCCAATGGCTATGCAAGCAAGTGAGATGCACAGAGCCCAAGCATAGATGCTAGCACATTTAGGAAATAGCACCATTCTTGCAATGCATAATTCTATGCAGGATCTTCAAAGGAAGAACGAGGATCTTCATGATAAATCCAAAGCATTGGACTTGGAGGGAAATGCATTAGACTTGGAGCGACATAAAGTAGAAGAGTCACTGTATAAGCTAGCTGAGTCCAAAAAAGGCTTGGAAAGATCTATATACAATCAAGTTCAACGAGCCATAGAGAAGGAATGAGAGAAGGCAGAAGAACAAGTGCAAAAGATGAAAGAAACACCTTTTGGATTGAAGGATAGGAAAAGAAGGTACTACATAACATGGATGCATTGGCACCCACTAGTACCAGGCTACAAGGTTGGCTATCAAATGTTTGAATGAAATTACACTCTTTTATGCTACACTGTTTGTGACTAAGTTTTTCTTCTATTCTTCTTTAGGAACTTCATGGAAGATCTGATGGGAAGAATGGACGGGGATGATATTGATTGTTCATATGTTCTAGCTAGTTTATTGAAGTCAAGTGATGTCATTGGGATACTAAGGGACCCAAGACAAAAGCGCCTACGTGTGCAAGTTCCATAAGAGGTTATGGACTTCAAGGATATTTTGGACGCAGAGGAGATGCTTGCAGCTTGTGATATTGCTGGTGTAAGTCATGAAGCTTACAGATCTATTTTTAAAAATTTCAAGACTGCTATTTTGGGAAAGTATAAGAAGTCTACAATGCCCCTACCCACACCTTGGTCTGTGAGACGTGCACTATGAGAAACAAACCAACGTGCAAGAGAAATGCTTGGAGGGTACCATTACATAAGGGGCACAATGACTTAGAAGATTAAAAAGAAATCTGGCTTGCAAACCTTTGAGATGAATGCTTTCAACAAAGTTTACTTAGATGTTGAAACAAGCAGTGGTCCAATTCCATGGCATGAGAGAAGATGGTAAGAGAAAATCCATTATAGCATTGCACTTTACTTAGTTCATTTCCTATATCATGTTTATCCTAACGATTTCTCTCTTTTGTTGTATACATTGCAATGGAAATCTCATATTTAGCATCAAAATGGATGAAGCTCAATTGGTGAAAGAACACAAGTTAGAGAGAGTGAGCATTTGCATTATGAATAAAGCCTTAGCCTTTATTCAAGGGAACGAGGAAGTAGAGCAAGATTTGTCAATGCAATCAAAGAAAGATATATGGTGGCTTGCAGCATTTGAGACTCCAAAAGAGTGCCATGAGACATTGAAGTGGGTTCTATATAGAATAGGAAGTGCAAACATTGACAGTCGATGGCCATGGAACAATTTGAGTTGAATGGCATCTTGGTGGTGATTTGAAAACCCTCAAGTGCTTGCATGGTTATGATACAGGGGAAAATGCAATGAACACATGCCTTTATTGCATGTGTTCACACCATAAAGCAAAAGGATGGCTACAATGGGAGAATGTCATTCTAACTTGTAGCCAAATGCAAGGTCCCAATCGTGACAAGAAGGATCCCACTTTTGCAAGCTCCCAATCGCGACAAAAAGGATCCAAAGTGGGATCCCATCTTGCCGATCGCACTTGAGAGAGTACACATATGTACTTTACATGCAAAACTGCGCATACTTGATAAGTTGTTATATTTGCATCTTGTTTATGCTTGAAATTTAAATCTGCAGGAAGTATCTCCACGATGCATTATAGAAGTCGAGAAGTTGATCTCCATGTCCTCCATGGAATTCCATGGAGGACATGTCAAACTTAAGGAGGATAAGAAAATGTCTAGGGCATCATAGAATGTTCCTGCAAAAGTATTTATGGGTGGAGCAAAGGCAAGGAGATTCCTATTGAGCCATAATCTCAACAAAGACAAACATACATTGTCTCAAAGCACTTTGGGTTGGGAATACTGGAAAGCATTGTGTGAATGCACGACCAAAAAGGCTTCTCATGCTCAAGTAGCAACTTTGAGAGCTAAAGTATGGACAAAGGTAGATGTATTGATAAAATTACTTCGCTAGGTTTAAATCAATGAGATGTAATATGAAAGGTTCAGGATGGCTGAAAGAGTTTATGCAATTAATGGTGAAAGCATTGGGGGAGTCGCACATTACGCATTACATGGTAATCATGGCACCACCGTAATATTTAGCACTTGCTTTATAAAAGGTTTTTGTTGTTGGTGAAATGATTCTCATTATGTTTGCAGCATATTCTTTATGCACACTGACCATGGTTTGTACAAAATTGGGGCCCTTTGTCCATTTGGAATACACAAGGCATGGAGAAGTCGCACTATAGAGCCAAGGCAACCTACTTCAAGAACTCAAGGCATGGTGGTGGTGTCACATGTAGCAATGCATCGCATGAGATGTTGGACTGGTTTTTAAGATGTTTACTAGGAAGGACTTTGAAGTCTGAAAAGGCGAAGGCATTAGAACTTGCAAAAGTAGTTCAAATTGTATCAAAGAATAGAAGGCATGTGCACTGCCTCTCTTTCTCTGTGTTTCTCGTGCACGTGCGCTACCTCTCTTTCGCTCCCTCTCCTCTCTCTCTCTCTCCCTCTCTCTCTCTCTCCGTGTCGTGCCTCCTCTCCTCTCCCTTGCCTCTCTCTCTCTCTCTCTCTCTCTCTCTCTCTCTCTCTCTCTCTCTCTCTCTCTTTCTCTCTCTCTCTCTCTCTCTCTCTCTTTCCTTCTCTCTCTTGCGCTCTCCCTCCCTCTCTCTCTCCCCCTGGTGTGCCTCCTCTCCTCTCCCTTGCCTCTCTCTCTCTCTCTCCCCTTCTCTCTCTTGTTTTGTGCTGCCGTGGCAGCGTGGTAGGTGACCTTTCTACTCTCTCTCCACTCTCTCTCTCTCTACGTCTCCCCTCCCTCAGTCTCCCCTCCACCTTAGTCTCTCTCTTTCTCTTTTCTTTCTCTCTCTATAATAAAATTTCAAAGAAGAAAATTTTTATAAAAAAACTTGAAAGAAAGTTGAGATAATTGAAACGTATGCTTGTGCTTGCTTTTGCTCTTGCTCCTCCTTTTGCTTCTCCTCTTGCTCTTCCTTGTTGAAATGGAAGAAACAATGAGAGGAGGAGAGTATATATAAGAAAAGCTGGGGTTTTGAGTGCTTCTCTCTCATTGGTCCCTACATTTCATTGTCTCCTCTCCCATTGGCCCCTCGATCACATTATCTCCTCTCTCATTTGCCCCTCCATCACATTATCTCCTCTCCCATTGGCCCCTCCATCACATTATCTCCTACTCTTCCATGGGTCTCTCCTACCCTCCCCTGTCCCACCTCCCCCTGTCCCACCCATTGCCACTCCCATCCTCCCACCCCCATCTCCCCCACCCCCACCTCCCCCTCCCACTCCCTCTCCCACTCCCACTTCCACATTCCCCCCTCTCCCACTCCCACTCCCACTTCCACACTCCCACCCTCCCTTTCTTCCACTCCCACCCTCCCTTTCTCCCACTCCCATTCCCACATTCCTACTATCAATTCCACTCTCACTTATTAATCCTAATGAAAACTATTAGGGTTTAAGGTCTAGGGTTTAGGGGTTTGGGTCTAGAAATTTGAGGGCTAGGACTAGGATTTAGTGTTTAGGGATTAGGGGTTAGGGTTTGGGATTTAGGGTTTGGGATTTGAGGTTTAGGATTTAGAGTTTAAGATTTAGGATTTAGGATTTAGGGTTTAGGGATTAGGGGTTAAGTGTAAAGGGGTTAGGATTTTGAGTTTAGGGTTTATGGTTTTGAGAGCCAAAATTAAGGATTAGGGATTAGGGGTTAGGTTTTAGGGTTTAGAATTTAGGGTTTAAGGTTTAGGGTTTAAGGATTAGGGGTTAAGTTTTAAGAGGTTTGGGTATAAAATTTAGGTTTTATGGTTTTGAGGGCCAAAATTAGGGCTTAGGGTTTAGTTTAGGGTTTAATAGTTGCCTGAAAAAGGAATGGGTCCCAAACCATGATGCAATTTCAAAACTTTCCACAGAGATAGTCATAGTATCTTGGAGATCAAGGATGAAGAAAACAAACAAGCACATGGGGTATGATGTAGAAGAAAAAATAAAATTACTGCAACCAATTATTTCGCACATTACAGAGTTCATAAAGATGCTCGCCAAGGAGGAAGTAGAAGGAGATAGCGCAATGAAGGATGCCTATGATAACACCATTCAAATATCAAGAAATAGTGAAGGTGGTGGTGGTGGTGGCGGTGGTGGTCAAATGAGAGTGAATGAAGATGGCACTCAAGTGACAAGTGATGACAGAAAGGACATTCGAACAAGCAATCGCTCATTTCTATGACGACAAAAAAGGACATTTGAATAAGCAAATGTTTGGATCGCCCATTTCTACTTAAGTCACTGTAAAGGAATAATTAAATTATTGAAAAGGCCATGGAAAATCCTTTCATTGGATCGCCCATTTGTACGAAACTCACTGTAAAGGCATAAATAAATTATTGAAAAGACCACGGCAAATCCTTTGTACAAAGACTCATCCAAAGAAATATTTCTTGTAAACTTATGATAATATAAAATTGCAAGCATAGCTATTGCTATTTTTTTGAGTACAAAAGAGGCTTTCATCATGTCTCATGTCTATGTAAACCTTTTAATTTCTTGAATATTCAAGAGTGTTATAGTTTTCAAGAGAATCTTGTAGGTCTCTTGTGTATACCTTTTTTAAATTTTGTGAATCTTCAAGAGCATGGCTTTTCATGGATTTAAACTAATAACTCAAGGGATTTTTTAATTTAATAATACAATTCTTAAAAACAAGAAATACAAAATTAGGATTTAATAGTAGTTTTTGCATTATTAGTGCAACATTGTAGAGAGATATTCTAAAATATATTATGTGTAATTGACAGTGCCAGAAAGTAAACTTTTGATTCTTGAATGACATTTTTATAAAGTAAACTTTTTATTTGGGAATGATTTTAAGGAATAGTCCTAATGTAGACATATGAGTCCAAAATTAATGAAATAAGTGTTATACATAGTTTAAATGGAGATCATCCCACCTAGAGGATGGGATTGTTTGTCTAAGAATTCACTCTATCTGGATAGGAGGGAGGACATTCTCCAAAAAACAAGAATATTTTCTTGTTTTCAGTCTCCTCCAGTTCCTTTGTGCATGCTTATCCCTTATGCCAAGGTGAGAGGGCTAAGGGATGATGTGTCTCGATTGAAAGCCACCTTTGATAGAGAGGGTTATGTGCAAGAGAGGGTTATCTCTTGAACAAAAAGAAGCGTACAAAAAAAAGATAGAATTTCATGGACTTGTTGGACATTCTAGAATAAAATATTCATTTTGGAAGGAGCAGCTATCTCTCATCCAAATGAGTACATGTGCATTATTATAGATGGTATGAATCAAAATCCCACAACATTACCTGGATTCATTAACACTCCACCTAAGCTACAAGGAAAATAATTTTTCAAGACACATCTATGTGGAGTGTCAGTGCATGGATTTAAGTTTTTTGCAAACATATGGATTGGTTCCTTGCATCTACATGATAGCAATCAAGTTGTAACATCTGTTATGAAGGCAATTCACAATGTACATGTAGAAAAAGATCACCTAACAGCAACTTTGAGAGTACAGGCAGACAATTGTGGATGAGAGAATAAGAATGTACTCTTCTTTGCATTTTTCTCAATGCTACTCGCTCATAGAATCTTCAATGAGATTAAAATTGGGTTTTTGTTGGTTGGGAACACACATGAGGATATCCATCCAGGTATTTAGCATGATTTCACGAGAACTAAAACACAAAGACATGGAGACAATGGACGACTTGATAAGAAAATTTGGGAGGAAAGTTGGTGGATGCAAGGAAGAAATAGTATGCTCAATGGTTGAAAGGATGTATGGCTAGAAGAGCTTTATTCTACCTTTGATACAAAAAGGTGGTGATGCCCTAATAGGTCATGGCGCTCCACACTATTTTTGCTTTTTCTTAAAGGTTGAAAAACTAGTGATGTAGTGGCAACACTATTCTCTTGATAAAAATGGGAACTTGAAGAACCTTACTCTCTCTTAACTTCAATTCCAAGCAAAGAAATGCATCCAACATGGGCTCCTATAAAAGAATTCAACGAGAAATCCAAAGGTGAAATAGAAGGCTTAAAAGCTTTTATTACATACAAAGAGGGAATGCTCCGGAGATTTCCTTATTGGAAGCCCTCTTGGAAGGAACACACTACTGTTGTAATTAGCAAGACCTACCAATTGATAAAGGACCTTGCAAAAATGTGAGAAGATGATATTAAGGCAGAACGGCCTTTATTTTGGCAAAATGTTGGTAACGACTTGCGCCTAGCATGTGGTCTCTTTGAAAATGAGTTTGAATCGCTGCTCCCATGTCCATATTGTGGACCCAAAAAGAGAGTTTATGCCACAAATATACATAGACATCCATTGTTTTGTTGCATTTCCACCATCGACGGATGATAAACATGAGAACATGAAGTTTTGGGTTGCGAAAGTAGTGGACGTGAGCATGGATGACTAGGGGAGAACTACAACATTTATAGCGGTATGGTATGAGCCAAGGGGTAGGAAGGAGAACCAAGATAACAATACATTGTATAGTACTTGCCTGAAAAAGGAATGGGTCCCAAACCATGATGCAATTTCAAAATTTTCCATAGAGATAGTCATAGTATCTTGGAGATCAAGGATGAAGAAAACAAAGAAGCACATGGGGTATGATGTAGAAGAAGAAATAAAATTACTGCAACCAATTATTTTGCACATTATAGAGTTCATAAATATGCTTGCCAAGGAGGAAGTAGAAGGAGATAGCGGAAATGAAGGATGCCCATGATAACACCATTCAAATATCAAGAAACAGTGAAGGTGGTGGTGGTGGTCAAATGAGAGTGAATGAAGATGGCACTCAAGTGACAAGTGATGATAGAAAGGACAATCGAACAAGCAATCGCTCATTTTTATGACGACAAAAAAGGACATTTGAATAAGCAAATGTTTGGATCACCCAGTTCTACTTAAGTCACTGTAAAGGAAGAATTAAATTATTGAAAAGGCCACGGCAAATCCTTTCATGTTTGGATCGCCCATTTGTACTAAACTCACTGTAAAGGCATAAATAAATTATTGAAAAGACCACGGCAAATCCTTTGTACAAAGACTCATCCAAAGAAATATTTCTTATAAACTTATGATAATATTGTAAAATTGCAAGCATAGCTATTGCTATTTTTTTGAGTACAAAAGAGGCTTCCATCATGTCTCATGTCTATGTAAACCTTTTAATTTCTTGAATATTCAAGAGTGTTATAGTTTTCTACATTGAAAGTAAAAAAAATCTTGTAGGTCTCTTGTGTATACCTTTTTAAATCTTGTGAATCTTCAAGAGCGTGGTTTTTCATGGATTTAAACTAATAACTCAAGGGATTTTTTAATTTGATAATATAATTCTTAAAAACAAGAAATACAAAATTAGGATTTAATAGTAGCTTTTGCATTATTAGTGCAACATTGTAGAGAGATATTCTAAAATGTATTATGTGTTATTGACAGTGCCAGAAAGTAAACTTCTGATTCTTGAATGACACTTTTATAAAGTAAACTTTTCATTTGGGAATGATTTTAAGGAATAGTCCAAATGTAGACATATGGGTCCAAAATTAATGAAATAAGTGTTATACATAGTTTAAATGGAGATCATCCCACCTGGAGGATGGGATTGTTTATCAAAGAATTCACTCTATCTAGATAGGAGGGAGGACATTCTCCAAAAAACAAGAATATTTTCTTGTTTTTAGTGTCCTCCAATTCCTTTGTGCATGCTTATCCCTTATGCCAAGGTGAGAGGGCTAAGGGATGGTGTGTCTAGATTGAAAGCCATCTTCGATAGAGAGGGTTATGTGTAGAAGAAGGGGACTTTTATTGTGTCTCTTTGGACTTCTGGGTGAGAGGAGTGCAATGTTGATGAGGCTATCATGCAGGAATGGAACCCCATATGGGTTTCCATTTTAAATGTAGAGTTTGAGGTAGAGCTTGCTAGGTAGTCTGCATGGTAGGTTATGTCATACAAAATGTTACATGTTTGGGAGTGCAACCACAAGACCATTGCTTGGCAAGCAGCAATCAAAGAGTGGTTTTCATAGATGGATGAGAAGCATTACAGAGTCCTCTACACAGTCATTGATCCTACACATGTCAGTGAGATTGCTCTACTATCCACCTGCAGAGGATGAACTTGTAGGAACTATTTTCCTTTTTCTTAGAAACACTATTTGCTTTACTAAATGAAGTCAATTGTGTTCCTTTTACTAGAAAGAGTATTTGATGGTTGATTGCTTTTATCTTGTTTGAACATTCACAGCATGAATATGCACGCATTGGTTGCTACCTCTTTAAGAGATGAGCTGGTGAATTGCAAAAACATTTGTTCAGCCAATCATGAAGAGTACATGAAGGATTAGATAGAGATAGGAATATCATTGCCAGCATAATTAGGCACAAATACACAAAGGGGAGTGAGCCATGGTATCCTCTTATGAGGAGATACATTGGCAAGTTGGTTTATAGTGTATGTTCTTCTATTTTTTTATTTAGCAATTAAGGTGCTTTTGTTTGCAGGCTAACATTTGAAGAGTTGTGCTTCATGCTACTTGAAGGTTCAAATCTCTCAAGCGCTTGGAAAGAATCTCAACAAAGCCAAACATACTATGTCAGAGGAGGAGCTTGGGAGGGTGGAGGAGGAGTTGGAAGAGATTGCCACGTGATATGATGAACATATTGGGAAGGTGCATCATCTCTATTACTTTAAAAATAAATGATTATGTTTTTGTTGCACTAGTGCAAGATTTACAATTCTTTTGTTTTTGTATTTATTTACATGGCAGACTTTAACTTTAAGTTTGCATGTAGTACATTACAGAGTTTAAGTTCAATGCTATTGCTTTATCTTTTTCAACATTTTTGTGTTGATAACAGTGTACATGGTCATATGATGGTGTACGTGTTTGTGGTTTTATGTTCTTAAGCGACTTTCACAAGTTTATGTTAGTTTAAATTTTATAGTTCATAATGACTGTTCATGTTTATGGTTATATTTCATTGAGTAGTATTTTTTTACATGTTTCTTTATGGGTTTATGTCTTTAATATTAAGATGATTACAAAGTTTATATTTCATTGGGTCTTTTCTAACATAAAGTTCCTTTATTTATTAGTAAGCACATTTTCATTGGTTGTTTAAAAGATTCTTTAAATTGTTTGCATGTCTTAGATTCTCAATATAATTCATCCGAGACTTGGGGATGAGTGGATGGAAAAAGTAATGTCATTGAGATGGGACATAGAAAGCTTTCCCACCCTTGAGAAGCTGAACCTTATTGCACTTTATGAGGCTCCAATCTAGACAAAAATATTTTGGTTGTCTTTATTGGAAGCTAGCAAAACCATGAAGTACATTGCTTGTTTTCTTGAGTTTGTGATTCTATTTTTTATCATACCATCTAGGTAATTATCAATTGTGTTGGTTTAGGTGGCTGAAATGCAAAGTCAATCTCAAAAAGATATACCAAAGGGACCTTTGTATTCTATAGGACTTCGATGGCATTCTAGGCATTGTGGCTCTTCCTGCTAATTGTACATTGCATGAGTTTTATGAGGAGGTAAAATTTGATGCTAGGAAGCACATGTTTAATCATGAGTGCAAGTTTGATAGAAATGACAAGAGTGAGGATGCTCTGGTGCTAAAAAGACTAGATTGGGTACACATGGCTGCGCAGTGGCTTGTGTTCAGGTACTTGGCTACAACCTCTTTCATTTGGAATGATTTTTAGTTAAAGTTCTAATGTTGGAAAGTTTGAAGCTTGTATATTGAGTTGAACCTCCTTGATTTGGAATGGATTTGTCCAATGTATGTATGGGCATAGCAATGATTTTTTTTAAAAAAATCTTTTTTTTTGTGAAGGTTCTTTTTGTTGATGAAAGAAAAGGGTCATCTATCAAGTATACCACTTCTTGCTCGAAAGTGGTTGGTGTTGAACAAAGAGGATAATTGCATGTTTCCACCTCCCATGCATCACCTCACCAAATGGGAGTTGGATACATGTCCTTGGTGGATAGATATGGATGACTCTTTTGTCATGGAAAGGGAGGGGGGGTTACAAGTGTTCTTCAAGGCTAAAGAAGCTGCTCTACAAAGACCCCAAGCGAGAGAAGGACTCGAGAGGAGAGCCTTGCTTCTCCATCTATGATAGTACCCCCAGATGTAGGTATAGAACCATCTATTTTACTTCTTTATTAGTGTTTTGGATTTAGTGGTTGCTCTTCTCAAAAGTGTTGACTACTCTCACAGGAGCTAGAATGCAAGAGACGATAGAGGATTTTGCTTCCAGTGAGCGAGTAGTGGGGGAGTCCACTTCTAGGAGAGGTGAGTAACTTTTCAATTTGTGTTTTTATGATTGGATATATGTTCACATGATTTAAGTGGAAAAGTATAAAGTTACATTTTTCAAGGTTGAAAACAGTTCAAGTGAGCTTTTCAGATTGTATCTTATAGTTTGTGTTCTGTGGAGGTGTATGCTTGTGATAATTCAGTGGTGTGCATTTAAAATATGAGTATGCTTCTCAAAGTTGTATGCAAATCATGCAGTGGTTAGAGCCAAAGTTGTTTTCAAAAAACAAATTAGATTTGTTTACTTGGCTAACCATGCATGTCAAGGTGCACCCCTTGTTGGGGACCATTGATGCATAGCGGTGGTGGTAGATTACATTACCATTGGCCATGATTTTGCCGCTGGTTTGTGAATCCCATCCTTTGCAGACATACATGCACATATGTCTTCACATAAACCGAGAGAATGGTCTTATGTGTGGAAGGGAAGATTCGTAACTTGGGCTGCTGATTTGATTTTCTTGGATCTGCCCTTTGGTGGGGACCATCTCATGCCCCCCTCGTTTCCACTTTGGGATACTTTGTTGGAGGACCATGTGCACTATGGGTTATCATTGTTAGCATCCACCCTATCGAATGAAGGGTGGTTGGTGATCATGGCAGTAGTGGAGGTAGTTTACATGGTTGTTAGTCTATTTTTGCAAGCATTTTGTGTTTAAATAGTCTCAGTACCTTGGCTTTCAGGGAGAGTATTAGTTGGGTGGAGCACTACTGTCAAGTCTCACAGCTCCATATTTCATGACACATTGTATGTGTGCATCACACCTCATTTGGATCCTATGAGTCGATTGGATCATGCATTGAGGTGATGCTTGTTTCAAACTATATTTCCATCCTTCTTATTACATTGGATTGTGCAAGTAACTAATTTGGTTTTGATGTTTGCAGGCTTGTACATCACACATATCTCTACTGCATCATTGAGGGATGCACCCTCGGACTTTTTTTATCCTGCTTCCCCATTCTTCAAGGCCCTCAACATGTAGGCAATAGATGATGTGATGTACCACTACATCCCGATGATGCTCTAGGGACCACCACAACAGGCATGTTTTTGAGGGGAGGCATGGAGAGGAGCCATACTTCCTCTAGTGCTTTTTGGAGATGCTTTGTGCTCCAGAGGGCATCTATGTTGAGCTGGGATGTGGCACATCCCCGTTGCCAAAGGCATGCCTTAGCACAGGACGTGCTTGTGCATCCCTAGATGTGGATGATAGGCTGATGCACTCGTATGTTATTCCTATACTTAGCACTAGTAGACAGAGTAGGGAGGACATCATAGCACAAGGTGATGATGAGAGGTGGACACCAGGGCTGGTATTAACCCTTTTGACGACTACTGAGCACCTTCTTTCACACTGGAAGATGTTTCATTTATTCATGGACATTGTTTTTGGTGTTGCTTTGAGGCTTCATTTCATATTGTAACTTGACCATTTTGTGTTCTCCTAAAATGTGATTATGAGTGTGAAACATAGAACATACATGCCTATTTATTCTTTTAAATATACCATTTGTTAGTCTAATTTTATATCTGAGTGTGGATGCTTTTTTAATGTTATCTTGGCAAAGTTTGTTGCCAGTTTATGCAGAGGAGAGCGCAAGGGCTATGGTTAATGACCCATGTTGCGAGGAGACTCAGCCAAAGCACCAGTTGAGAAGAAACATATTTATAGATGATGAGTGTGACTCTCAATGAATATTGACTACGGATCACATTTGGGATTGGTGTAGGAAAATGTTTTATTGATGAACCTCGATCCCTTTTGTGGGCCAATTCATTGCTTGCTTTTTCCCTCTAGGAGGACAATGTAATGATCTATTTGATTTAGTTCGAGCAATCAGTCATGTTTCATCATGCAATAATCTTAAAGTCATGTGTTGTGTATAAGATGATGTGTTTATTTGCTTTTAGTGTCATTAGTTTTTTTCATTGGCCTTCATGAGTGTGATTGTTTTTTTCAAATAAATTGTCTCGCAAAACCATGGATAAGGCATTGCATTTACTTTTTTTTTGAAATAAATTCAATCATGGCGTGGGAGCTTCAACTCATATGGCTAATGAGGAAAAAATGTTTGATTATCCATAAACCATAAACATTAAGCATATTAAATGATGGTCTTCATGTAAATGACTACTTATTTTAGAGGGGGGACGAGCATTTTCCGAGCGAAATCTTCCGAGCGTCCGAGTGAAGGAAAAAAAAAGCTTCCAACTATGCAAAAATATGACAAAAATGGATCAAAAGAAAACATAGTTTCACTTAGAAATATGAAAAGTATTATAGGAATGCCTATTTTATACACGAATATTTATGTGAATCTTTGGGAATGGTGAGAACATAATGGGATGGCTTTTGAAGAAACCCACATGTAGAGTAGACTTCTCTATGAAAATTCCCTTATGATCCGTCTTACAACTTTTTACTTAATAGGGGGTGACATTGAAAAATCTCTCTCAACCTATCTTCATGAAAGGGTTTCTCCAAAGAAAACTCATTGAAGCAAGGCATCAAGGTAGTTTCGCTAGCGAAATCCCTTTGAACAAGGTCTTTCAAGGTAGTTTTGCTGGTGAAACTACCTTGGACAGCACTTTTAAAAGTGACATAACTTTCACATCCAATATCCAAAAATAGTCATTGAGCCACTCAAATTGATCGAAAAACCCCATTTGAGCACATCTATGGGGTTATATTTTGGAAAACCTTGCATATATAATATTAAATATTACATGTATTTTATAAGAGTGATATATAAGCCCAAGTTGATGCTTATTTACATTAATTTAAACTTCTGTAGAAACATGTCCATAAATATCTTGTTATTAATACTATAAAAACACTTGAAAGATATTGCCATATGATATAAATGTGTTTAATAAGTAATTATTTATGTATAATATTATTATATTGAGAGTGATTATGAGGGAAGTTTCTTAAATGAATTATTTTTCAATACTTTTTTAAGGTAATAACAAGGGTACAAAGGGATGTCTATGAAAGAGAAGATTTATGTTATGTAAAAATGAATGAGCGACTAGTCTATATAATTTTATGATAAAGGGATCTAGTTCTAATAAAAATAAAAGTGTAAAAACCATGTTTCCTAAAGAAATACTATTTTCAAAATCTCTTGAAAAACACGCTCGTATAAGCCGGCTCATAGGTCTTTTCTCGTAAAATTGACGCATCCTTTTAGAGGGATTTGCTCAAAATTTGCTTCACTTGAAAAACTTTGCTCGGAGTCTAGGAGTCCTTGTAGTCATACACATTCTTTTTCATCAAGAGAGGCTACCACATTCAATTTTCTTCAAACACATTATATTTGTTTTACCTTAGAGAGAGAGAGAGGCATGCATGGATTAGAAGTGTGTGTGCGTGTGTGTGTGTGTGTGTGTGTGTACCCATAATACACAAATAGATAAGGTACCATGTATATAACTTTATCTTTATCTATAAAGTCTATATATATATATATACCTATACATACATATATATACACCTATATATATATATGTATGTATATATAGGGGTGTGTGTGTGTGTGTATACATGCGTGCACACACACACACCTATATATACATATATATATATATAGGTGTATATATATGTATGTATAGGTATATATATATGTGTGTGTGTGTGTGTGTGTGTGTGTGTGTGTGTGTGTGTGTATGTGTGTATGTATGTATGTATATACATATGCATACATATATATATATATATGTATATATAGCCCATGCCATAGCTCATAGGGCCTTTGTCCATTCGTGGCTGAAGAGGGAACCATATTTTTCACATAAACATCAATATTTTCCCTAGATATCTAGAGTTTTAAAATAGGGTTTGGAGTAAAAAGTGGAATACGCATTCCTAGGATCCACCTCAAAAGGAAAGGGATCTGGTTGTTGTTTACCTAATTACCATAGCCATGCATTCCTTTGAACCCCGACAATCAATCATTCCATCATCTCTCATTGTTGGGCTCTATGGATTTGGCAAGGAAGAATAGCTTGCCACTACTTAGGAATAAGCTCTACTAGCCCTTTGTACTACACTCCAATGGTGTTTAGCTTGCTCCCTTTTCATGTCAACTAGCATTGTTATTTCTTTTGCTAATATAAGCAAGCATCATCACACAATGTCCTCCCTAGAAGCATTTCCTTGCATCTAGAAATTCTTTTGCACCACCAGAACTAGGAAGCAAAAGAAATCCAGTTTCCAAATCTATGTTGTAGCAATGATCCAAAGGTGAATGGTGGCTCCACAAAAGTCACCAAGGGCAAAAATGATGAGCATGAGAGGAGAGTAGAGGAAACGTGTGGAGGAAGTGGTGCAGAAGGAAAGAAAATAGCAAAGGAAGAAATGAGGTAGACTACAAAAATAGATGATGCAGTCCTGTCACATATGAGGAATCCAATCCTTGCCAACACAGTTGCTTTCTTAAAGGTGTATGTATATATTATGTGTGTGTGTGTGTGTGTACATATATACATATATATGTACCCATAATACACATATAGATTAGGTGCCATGTATATACGTTTATGTTTATCTTTAAAGTCGAGATATATATATATATATATATATATATATATGTATATATATGTGCCCATAATACACACACACACACACACACATATATATATATACATGGCACCTAATCTATATGTGTATTATGGGCACATATATATATATCTATATGTATATATATACATACATACATACATGCATGCATATGTATGTATATGTATGTATGTATGTATGTATGTATGTGTATATATACATACACACACACACACATATATATAGGTATATATATATATGTATGGATAAGGGAGGGATGGGAGAAAACGTTGGCATAGAGCTGTGAATGGCAAATTGGATTGGAGGTAGTGGTACCATGCGTTTGCATAGAGATATCAATGGCGAATTCGATCTGCTACTATAGAGATTCACCATGCATGCAATGATTTATTGAGGGAGGTGTTGCGTACTTTCTTTTCATCTATAAAATAAAGCTTTTGGGAGGTTGGTCCTTTGTAAAGGTTTGTTGTTTGTGAGCTTTTTGTTTGGCTATTGTAGAACATTAGTCAAGTTTAAAGTCCAACATGCAAAGAGAGAGATGGTTCAAAAAAATCTATGGACACTAGGAACAACACCTTTCAGAGGGGTTGATCACTATTTCTTATTTTCATTTGTTTCACTTCCATTTGACTTTTGCTTCTATTTTGAAGTATTGATACTAACTCATGCATTGATACTGTTGCAAAAATGGTGAAATGAGTCTCTAGAAAAGTTGTTGTAGAAACAGAGGATGATGCCATGTCTTTTGCCACCAATAGTTTGTATTGTTCATCCACTATTTGTGTTGTTTATCTTGCTTCAAATTGTTGTATGTTTGCTGTGTATATGCAAAGGGAGGATCACGAGCATGATCAATTCCTTCTTTTGGCAATAATAACAAAGCCAAGGTTCTTTTCCACCTTTAGTTTGCCTATGTTGCTATCTTGTGGTGGGCTAAGCCTCTCAAACAATCACAGCTTCTCCCATCAGCAAACAAGGACACAAT
This sequence comes from Dipteris shenzhenensis, assembly GCF_047967505.1. Taxonomy (NCBI): domain Eukaryota; kingdom Viridiplantae; phylum Streptophyta; class Polypodiopsida; order Gleicheniales; family Dipteridaceae; genus Dipteris; species Dipteris shenzhenensis. The sequence continues at coordinate 34,854,356 of NC_141610.1, read as the reverse complement.
ACGTTTACTTTGAAAAGCATTTCAAGTAGCTGTGCATGAGGTGTATGTCAAAGCTAGGTTATAGGCTTTTGCGTTCTCAAAAGTTTCATTCTTCTAACATTACTCATTCAAACAAATATAGCTTGGTTACTACATAGGTTCAATTGTTTTGTTTCCATGTGACTTGTACCCATTCTTGAACTATTGTTTTCCTATTCCATGTGGCCATTACATGTGCATGCATTCTTGAAGATCTGTTAGAATCTAGTTCTCACCATTACTATTTTCTTTTTCTTTTTCTTTTTCTTGAGGGCCTCCATGGTTTCATACACTTTACACCTAACATAAGATTACATTGGTGCACTATGCTATAGCATCACACAACCGACAATATTTTTGCATAGACATCCAAAAGACATATACACAAACAATTTCAACACAACGTTGTTACACACGCACTATCACAATGTCTGCAAACAAATGCTCTTGCGAATGAGTGCATACAAAGAATTGGTAATGCAATCTTGACACAGAGAACATTAGCTTGCAACAAGCAGTCTACCTAGCATTGTCACTACCGTTGGCAACACCACAAGAGAATTTTGCTACATAAACACGAGCCCTCTTAAGGAGCACCCAATGCTACTCAAAAGATGCTCTCAATTGGAGAAGATGGACCTGGAAAGAATAGATGTTTTCTTTCCCGATGTGATTCTAAGATACACAACCAATGCATCCACTTTAGCAGACATATGTTCGGCTAAGTATGCTATGCTTTAGACTATGGGTGCAACTAGCACAAAGAAACAAAAATGCACAAAAATTGTATGGTTCAACAACTATAGCAAAGCAAAAGGCCCCAAAAAATATTAGGGAATCTTCAAAGTGGGTAACTTGCAATAGTTTCTCACTTAATATGCAATAGTGCTTTATGTGCCCAAAAGATCAAACTCACAGGCACCAAACTTGGGAGATACACATAGAAAAATTCCAAAAATGCCTCAAGAATATATTGTACAAATCTGACCCACACTCTTAAAGAAAACTTCACCAGAGATTCCAAAATATGCAATAGCATGTTGCCCTAGATGCACTATGGTGAGCATACTTCTATCCTTGCTCTCATTTGTTTGCATGCTCACAATTTAATACTACAAGTTAATAAGCCAAATCTTTAAGGTTCATAAGGAACTCACAAATGGCTTGAAGGCAAGCTTATGTATAGTCATTTCATACATGAAACTTCTTGTACAAGATTCCACCACAAGATAATAAACTTATTAGTCAAGGTAGTAAGTAGATCTTGTTAGATAAACTAGACCCTTGGCTACTTTCTCCATGTAGAAAAAATAGAAAATGGATAAGTTGTGTGCAACTGAAGAATCTTAGATATAAGGAAATTTTATAGTCAAAACTTCCACTTTATGTGTCCATAAGATACTACTCACAAGCACCAAACTTAGGAGATAGACAATAGTAGAACAATCAAAAAATGCCTCCAAAATATACTACATAGATCTGGGCCATATACTCTTATAGAAGTTTCACCAAAGATCCCAAAACATGTAGTAGTCTGCTGTCCTAGATGCTCTATGGTTTTTGCTCCTATTTGTGCTTTGTTGCATGCTCCTCAGTGACCTTGTGTGCCACAAAACTAATCCACATGCCTTTTAGAAGGTCCAAACAAACCTATGAATGTCATTGTATAATTGAACCTCATACCCTACAACATGTTGCTCATAGGTTTTCTTTCTTCTTGATCTTTTGCCCACCTCTAATAGTGGACCTTGTGGTAGCCCCTTAGTAGCCCACATGGCAACCTACAGTGTTTCCCATGTGGCTAACTTATGCAACCTACAATGTTGCCCACGTTGTGTGTTGCCTCTACTAGCCTCTTTTGTGCTAGTTTACTATGAGCTCTTATCCTACATAGTGCAGCCACAAAACTAATCCATATGCCTTGTGGAAGCTCCATGAATTCCTCCAAATGTCATCGTAAACTAGAACCTCATGTCCTACATGTTGCTAACAGGTTTGATTTCTTCTTGAGATCCTACCTACCTCTAATAATGGACCATGTGATAACCCACATGGCAGGCTACAATGTTGCCCATGTGGCTAAGTTATGGATGATTCCGATCAGCTCATATGGTATCCAAACTTGATGCACACATAGCAAACTCTAGAACCCCCCAATCCGACAATGGAGCCATGTCACTATGCTCTCCTAATATGGGGATTCAAAATGGAAAGTGGAGCCTAACTTTCAATAGATCTTAGTAGTCATGGTGGCAATGAGACACTTAAATGCATGAAGGAGCTTCTCCTTCTCATATGTCAAGTTAATTATGTAAGACATGTATAATATGGTTGGAAATGAATGTTCAATTGTAGATGTTACAATACTGGCATGATGAGAGTCTAACATGCAAAAAGCTGATAGTGCTAGAAAATGAAGTCCCTATAAAGGGTATCCTTCAACAGTGGTGACACATGACTGATAGAGCATCCCAGGAATTACACGCATAAGTGTTTCGCTATGGAATCAAAACTTGATTCATTGTGTACTTCACAACCATAAGTGTGTGTGCAAGCCAATAAATAGACAAATATCCAAGAGACATATAGGACCAACCAAAAATATATTTCCATCCACAAGTGGATACAATAAACGAGAGGCCTGAGCCCCACTAACAAACCATGGTCCTCAATCCCTACCAAAAGCTATACTACTATCACCTTGGTTCTTTTACATTCTTGATCCAGTGTGCCCCTCTGAGCTTCTATATACTCTTTGTACATTGATCCCTCCACCTTACTACCCAGGTCGTCAGCCTAGGTGGGTTGCTTCTCCAAGCTTAGTTTTTAACACTCTAGCCCGCAATTTTTCTCTTGGATGTAGTCCCAAAAGTGACTGGGTTGCTGCTCCTTGTTGCTCTCTAAAGGCTTCTCCCATTAATGCCTAATGAGGATCCAAAGGCCCCCTTTTATAGGGGAAAAGTCCCTTCCAAAATAGATGACCAAATAGCATAATTTGGATCAATTGGTATCATCCTACCAACAAAGTGGGGGCCATCCCCTTGATCTTCCAATTTCAACCTATAGAGTCCTCATTTTTATGCCCTTTGCTGGCCTTCTTCACTAGGTGGCATCCATCCAGTGGCCCAAGCTATTATAGCCAAGGATAGAGGCTTTGTTGCCCCCTATGGTGTCCCCAACCCTGCAAATACATTTTCTTTCAGTTATGATTGCTCCTAGGTCCATTATGCTTCTTGTTAGGCTTCTAACCTTCCCATACAACCACATGTACACCTCTGTACTGGTTTGTACCTTGATGCCTGCTTATTTAGGGTTTGATCCACACTAATAACATGTTGTTCTAGGATAGATTCCCTATGCAATCATTATTAAGGCACTCTCTATTGGCCATGTGGCATATCCATAGTCCTTCTTCCCACCATGGAGCTTGATAACTATCGGGTAACGCCCTTGATTTGCTACCAACATGGCAACCCTATGTTTACTCCTTTTTCTCTATGGGTCACCCCTCCCCCCATGCACTCCTCATTCGGGGGCTCGCAGGTGGGGAGGTGACCAACCCTAATCTAGTAGATACAACATGCAAAAGTGGAGAAAAATGTAACATGCAATACGGGCTCAATAAGGGGCAATATTCAATAATTCTTGACACGTGAAGCCACCACTTTTGTGGGGTAAATTTGACTATGTTGGCTAATGGACATATGCTAAACGAGGATAATGTTGCATTATGAAACAAGGTTCAATATCTTCTCATCCATTCAAAGGAGTTTAGGACTAATGATATTCCGAGGATATTCCTCAAATTATTTTCTAGCTACCTCTTGGCTTCCTTATGGACCTATCCCAAAATCCTTACACGACCTTCAATTGCCACACTTTTCTTCTCCTCCTCCATAGGGGCCTCTAATATGCACGGGGACTTGCTCACCAGCACGTTGGACAATATCTCCTATCAAAAAAGGAACTTGTGCAATGGTTTCAAGGCCCTTGCAAGTGAAACAATATGGACCCGAAGGATCTTAACTGACTCTAGTTCCTTCACATGACTCGCAAATGAACTCAAGCAAATCCGCATGTTGGTGAAATGCATAACTGCAATGAAACAAAAGTTGCTAGGCAATGTTCGCAAGTTCTCAATAAATTTGCCAGGCATGTGAAAAGAATACCTACATGCCATATCGAAGCCTCGCGATCTGGCTAACAAAAGCATCTTTTAGCCTGTCCTTGATAGAACCATCAAGCAAGTCTACTAGAATGGTGAAATCAAAGATGCAAATCGCCCCTTTTGCTTTCAAAAATGAAACATTTTTTAGTACATACATAACAATTGCTTCTTCATTGAATTCTTGGACAAGCTAAGTAAGGGTACTTTTTCTCTCTTTGACAAAACATAGCTAGCAAAAACAAATGAGAATATTTCAATAGTTGTAATATTTGAAGTTTGTTTAATAAAGATTGAAATGGGATAAGCAAAACTGCTCTATCTTCATCACGTGGACCATCTGCAACCATGATTTGATCTGCCATTCCTTCATCACTTGCAACCTTTATAATGACAATTGCAATAGTCCCCATGACATTGGAAACATTAAACTTCCCGAAGTTTATCATCTCAGCAGCCCAAGGTACATATGTACTAAGCAAATGTTCTGGCAACAAGCGAAGATTTCCTTCAAAAGGTTCTCCCTTAATGATACAAGTGGTTGCATCAATAAGCGAAGAGAATTTGGATGTCCCCCCATCGGTTGGTCCTTTTGCCACCACTGCTTGCCCCTCAACTCTATAAAACTCTCCAATTTGTAAGAAATTTACAAATTGATGAATATAAGTGGAAGGGATGAGCAAAGTAATTGTATGGGAACAAAACTTATCGGTGAAATCTCCTTTCAAGAATGTAGGGTACTTGGGGTTTATTACTTTGTAAAAGTACCATACTTACAAAGTAATATACCCTAAAAAACAAATCTATGTGGTGCACAATCAGATAGGTGGCTTACCCCAAGAGAAACTAGAGAATTCCCCCATCCTACAAAGTTGTCTTTAGATGGAACTATTGCTTTGGCATTGGATGGGTAACTGTGTGGTATGTGTTGCATGTTCTTGAAGTCATTATGACCACTGCATGAGTTTACTTCGTCATTTAAGTCATTGGAAATAAGTTGCTTGCTTGCTGAAAATACAATTGGAAAAAGAGTAAGATCGTAGCTTTCAACATTAGCCTCCAAAAGAAGATCAATTCAATTTGTTTGAAATAGTCAACCATAAAACAACTTCAAATAAGGGGCAATAATACAAGAATCAAAGTGTATTTATAGTTCATACATAATAATATCAATAAATTTGAGTAAACATTGATTGTGTACATACAAAATGCATAGGGTCCACTCATTAAAAGCAATTTGTATTTCAATCACAATTAGTTATTTGTTAAACATTACTAACAAAGAAATGATCATCATATCATTTTCTTAAAAGTTGATTAGAAATTTCCAAGTTTTTTGAAGATCAATCAAATAACAACATTTGCTAGTACAATGTCCAATTAATCTGACTCAATATTAATCACTTCACTTGGTTCCTTTGTTGGTGCGGATATGTTTCCAATGCAAGGTTTCACACGCACTTTTTGATGCGAGTGTCGGACAATGGAAGTAATTGTTGACTTAATACCAACATATTTTGGGTTTTTGTCAATGAGCTTCTTCACTGATTCATGCAAAGTTAAACAATATCAAAATATATCTTTTAAAAAATTAAAACAAAGAACAAATCAAAGACAAAGTATTTACCTTAGGCGTATGCCTCTTGAGCCACCTCATGAAAAGAATTCCTTAAAGACCAGGTTTTCTTTATTGGTGAATTCTTCAACAAGTTCTCCTTGTGGTGCATAACCTCCAGTGTTTTTTGGCAACTCCGAACCCCACCGCTGATGAGCAAGAGCAGAGTCTGAAAAGGAACTCAGGTCAAAACATTGACAAAACAAGACAACATTTCATATTGAATGGTGTCCCGAATCGGAGACGTTGATCTCTCCCCCTCTCCTTTCTCAAAAACACACATCGACAACACAACAGATGCAAACAACGAGAACACGACAAAGAGGAAGGAAAACTAACACTAGCGGCGGCAGTTTGTTATTGCTGCTTATGTCGTCTGCTAGGTTAAAAGAGCAAAATCTTGGGGATTTTTATTGAGGATTATGCACCATGCGATGGCCATGATTTTGCTGTGCAGAAATGCTGGACTGTGCACCATGCAAGCACCTACAGACGGTGATTTTCTCGATCAAAAAAGAAATCCTAGTGATTTTCTTGAGGATTATGCACCGTCCAAGGGATTGTGCTAGGTAAAAATCCCACATTGTGCACCGTGCAAGCAGCTATGGACGAGGAATTTCGGGGGAGATGCAGTTTTCATGAACCCAAGGATGCAATCATGTAGAGGCGTCAATACGATTGTAGCAGCGAATGTAGAGGACTTCGTCAAAATGATTGTAGCAGCGACTGCAAGATCCACAAGGCTTTGAAAGTAAGGTATCGATGAATACAAGAAACGTGCAAGTCGGGCGAGTTGCAGAATTAATACAACAAGCAAGCCTTAATCACCGTCGCAAGTCTCACTATTCATCTATTTGCAAAGCGCAGTCGTAGAAGCAGCAAGAGTGTACATATATGGTAGACTAACGAAGCCAAGAGAGATGTCAAAGTTCAAACAAATGACAATGAAGATGTCCCTCTTGGGAGATATCTCTATATTCAATCGCAAATGCAAGAAATACAATGCATGCTGTTACTATGCCTGTGCAAACCTTCGATAATCTTTGTAGAGATATTTTCAAACGCTTTAGTTAGTACTCATTGCAGTTTGGAAAGACCACAATGAAAAAGACGAAACGAAACGAATCAATACAGTTACCATAACTAATTTGACGGGTTCGTGCAAGACTTGCAGATTGCCTTTCTCGTTGCATGGAGTACAGGCAAATCAACAGTACCAGGACATGCGTTTGCAAGACCTACAGATTCACAAAATTATCAGAATGATGAACTGCTAATTGAGAAGGAAGAAAGGACGATGAAGACGAATGAAAAAATTGGATTATCTTTAGCGAATGCACCACAATGGGTATCCATAAAATTAGCAGAGGCAGCCATTCAAATGATTGCAAAAACAAGAAGAAGAAAAGCTATTGCATTCATGCCAAACCTCCATTAAATAGACAAATAGCTCGAGGACGAGCACAAGGAATTTGTGCATTCTCACAAAGATATCGTAATCAGTGCAAATATCTTGCAATTGAAAGCTAGGACAAATTAGCATTGAAACGCACATTAGCTTCCACAATACATCAAGACCATGCACAGTCCAATAACTATGCTAGCACATATATTGCATAATTTAGAAAATTTCAAAATTTGAATTTCTGCTTTGGTTTTGGCCTGACTTTGGAAGACTATAGGGAAGGTTGTTCACTTTCCAAAGGTAAAATATGTATTTTTTAGATATTTCTTTTTATTTTAAGGTGATTGGTCCAAGTATACTCGTTGTAAGAGGCTTTAATGCATGCATTTAATGACTTCGTCCTCTTTGGCTTGCCCCCCCCCCTCTCTCTCTCTCTCTCTCTCTCTCTCTCTCTCCTTTTCTCTCTCCTTTCTTTCTCCTCTCTCTCTCTCTCTCTCTCTCTCTCTCTCTCTCTCTCTCTCCTTTTTCTCTCTCCTTTCTTTCTCCTCTCTCTCTCTCTCTCTCTCTCTCTCTCTCTCTCTCTCTCTCTCTCTCTCTCTCTCTCTCGGTAAGCTCCCCCTCTCCCCTCCCCCCTCTCTTGCTCTCTCGGCATTTCAGCCTCTACATGGAATGATATTGAGAAAATGCAAAAAGCTTTCTTTAGGCGACACCTTGGTGTCAAACCCACTAGTCCATACTCAGTACTTCTGTTAGAAACGGGAAGGAGACCGATTGAATTTCATGCATTGATTAGAGTTATGCGATACCTAATAGAGGTACAACAAATGCAACCTGATAGGCTACCTCATAAAGCATGGAAGGCTAGCATAAAGCTTCAAAAGAACTACAAAAGTAAGATCATCTGCACAGGATGGGCAATTGGCATAAGAAAATGGTTTAGCAAATGGAAAATGGAAGCATATTTGACCATGCTGCCTGCAAAGGTCAACATGCAAGATTTTCAACTGTTCTTGCTGAGCAGAATCACTGGCTGACAAGTGAAAAGAGGGTAAAGATGGAATATTATCAAGACAACATAAATCCACATGTTGGTCTACATACATGTCCATAGAGACACATGCTCAGCCTTATATTAGCACATCTATCCCCCTTCTATATCGCAGGTACATAGCTAGGTTCCATACCAGATCTCATACATTTGCCATTGAGTAGGGAGCTTGGATACACCAGCCCAAACATGCCAGAGTATGTACCCTTTGTGACATGCAGATAGTTGAGACGGAGGCACATGTAGCTCTACAGTTCCCCTATTATGCACATATTAGGGAGGACTACCAGCAGATACTGGAGGACTCCGCTCAGTTGACATCAATTCTCTCCATTGCCTCCCCAGTAGCTTTGCGATCTTTTATCACTCGTCTTTTTACTTGTCGTCAGGAACTCATAGATTCCTAACCCCTCTCCTTGAGGAGACTCTTTTTACATTGTATTGAGATGGGTCCCATGGGTCATTTTTGGCCCCCCCAGAATGCTAATAAATTCTACTTCTACTTCTCTCTCTCTCTCTCTCTCTCTCTCTTCTTCTTCTTCTTCTTCTTCTTCTCTTTAGGCAAGCCCCCCCTCCCTCCCCCCCCCCCCCTCTCTCTCTCTCTCTCTTTCCTTTTCATGTCTCCAATTTTATGCTCTCTCTTAAGCATTTCACTCACCCACAGGCAGGCTAAAAACAGTTAGATATCATTCACCTTGTTTTAGCACTAATGGTAAGGCTACCCCAGGGCAGGGTAAAAACAGTTAGATATCTTACAATATAATATAATTAGATAGGTACAGCCAGATATCTTACAATATAATATAATTAGATAGGTACAGCCAGATTGAATTTGGGAGTATTAAATAGTTATAGGGGAAGACTGTACGAGAGAGGAGGGTGTGGAGCTCGTGCATGACCACAACAGGAAATTTAAGGGAGTGCCAACCGAGAGAGGAAATTTAAGAGGGTGCGGAGCTCGTGTATGACCACGAGCAAATTTAAGAGAGTACAACCTTTCTAAGTTTTCCATTCCCAGATGATCTGCTAACGCAGATTTTCAGTCCCTTGAAACTTGCTCGTTGTCACGACTCATCCCCACTGGCCTCCTGGAAAAGCCTCAGGTTTTATATTCATCCTTGCATCAGGACCTCAAAGCAGTTGCCACCACTGCTTACGATTCTTCCTCTTTGGAACGCCTTCCTCCGGAGTAGTACTCCCCACGTAGTCTAAAGCTCGTGCTCTCCGGCCACAGGCTACAGCTCGTTTCCTCGGTGCGATCCCAAGCAACGCAACACACGCAGTGTACATCTCGAGATGATTACCAGCTCAGATGCCCGAGTGATCACGACCACGAATAGATCTACGCTGGTATCCGTTTTGGAGACGCAAATCTGGATATACATCATACGACCCGACTATTGAATTCAAGCTAACGTAAGAAACCTATTGCACACTGGGAACGTCAGTACATTGGAAATTTTTTTGTTTGTTGCACATTCTGCATGCAAGCCAACGAACTTATCTTCGATTGGGTGGGGAAGACAAGGCGGGGAAGACGTCCGAATCGCTTATCTGTGCTTGCAGTGATTCCTCTTTCAAGTATTTCGTTCGTTATGGTGCCGCAGAGCCGCGTTTATGAACCTGCCTTCGTCGTTTCAGGTACTGTCAACGGAGTGTAATGATGTACCGACTTCCAAGCTATCCTCAACGAACCAGTTCTCTGTGGTCTCTTATCGTATTATCGTAATAAGGAGAGCGATTCGTGGAATCAAAGATTTCAACGTGGTAAACGAGGCGCTCATTACATCTTTCAGATTTGGTGCGGGACTCTCTTACGTTTGGTCTGCTCTGTTACCTTAATAAGAAGAGCGGTTCTTGGAATCAAAGATTCCAATATGGTAAACAAGGAGCTCATTCCCTGTCGTTTTGCCTTTCAGACTTGGTGTAAGACATAGATCAAGAGCCGCGCTCGTAGTTCGTGAGGGGAGTCCCTGCCGTCCGTGATCAGTCGGGAATCTGAGCTGTTAATACTCTTGAGATGTGTACCGCGAGTCTTGGGTTGCTTGGGATTGCACTGAGGAAACGAGGGGTGGGATGGGAGAGCAGGAAGCTCGCCGAAGAAGTTCCATAGACGAAGAATCTTAAGCAGTGGTGGTAACTGCTAAAGATCCTCATGCAAGGATAAATTTGAAACTTGAGGCTTTTCCACGAGTTAGTGGGGGTGACAACATGGTATTAGCAAAATCGTGTGAAATCACATTAGTTTTGTGTTGCTTGAAATTCTGAACTTATGTTTCTTTTCTATTATGACTTCTCGCATGTTTTGTCATGATTTATGGATTAATGTTTGTACAACGGAATTGGAGTGAAAGGGTTTGTGTGGATTTAAATGAGCTAAGGTCGAATTGGTTTGTGTGCTACTCACGCTGTTTACACACCGGGTTGGAATGGGCACCCCCCGTTGCACACCGACTGCCCATTGTGAGATCATTAAAAAATGGGTGCCCACAAATGGGCACTCCTTTTACACATCGCCCAAGTACAAACCCGGATGGGTGTGGAGCTAGGGGACCCAAATCGTGATGGTGATTGGCTGTGACCATCGGTGGGCAGCCAAGCTTGGGCACTGTCAGATGAAAAGGTCTAAGCTTGGGCACTGTAGGTGTAAAAAGGTGCCCGCCCAAACCTTACATGGTGGTTTTCTATTGGTCCAAATGATCACCCAACATTGGGCACCCTTTGGTGTGTAAAGGGCCTCACTATTTTATTTCGTTCTGTAATTACTTTCCATGTTTATAATGTGGTATATACTCAATGTGTAAATGATAGGTACTTTTAGTGCAAAATTTTGCATGCACAGAATTATTCCTCTGTGATGACTGCAATGAGTCCAAGCTTGTTAAGGCTTTAAGCAACTTCGTTAATGTAGTTGATTAGAGAATTGCTTTTGTTAATTAAGATAATTAAGACTAATTATTAGTACATAAAATAATTATTATTAATTAAGATAATTAATAATATTTTTTATTAAGTATAACCATCATTTCAAAAATGGCTTCATAAAACAAGACCAAGTTCCAATGAACAAGTGCAAAAAAGTAGATTATAAAAGTTGAGTCTAATTAACATTCATGAAGCAAGGTCAATTACGTTTGGACTATCAAGAAAGATCTCGACAATCATTATAGTATTGCATGGATTGCTCCAATGGACTTTATCTTTGTCTCATCATCCAAGAGATCAACCTCCAAATTGTCCTTCTCACTCTTGTTCTAGTCATTCATTCATAAGAAATGGATTAAAAATGGATTAGTCGTAATGAAAGGGCCAAGCTAGGTCCCAAAAAGCCCTAACCCCCCCTTACCTAGGTGGGTTAAGACCGAAAGTGACCCCACATCTTGCAGCTCTTACACAACTTTTACTCCTGGGTGGGAACCAGCAAATTCAAAATTCAATATTCGAATTTTGAATTCCCTCCCTCCTCTTCTCTCCTCCCTCCCTCCTACCCCCTCCCCCTCCTCACTCCCTCCTCCCCCTCCCTCCTCCTCCCCCCCCATCTCCTCCCCGTCCACCCCTCCTCACTCCCTCCTCCCCCTTCCTCCTCCTCCCCCTCCCTCCCTCCCTCCTCCACGCCTGCTCCTCCTCCCCTCCCCCTCCCTCTCTCCTCCACACCTACCTCCCTCCCTCCTCCATGCCTACTCCTCCTCCCGTCCCCCTCCCTCGTCCTCCACACCTGCTCCTCCTCCCCCCTCCCTCCTGCTCCTCCCTCCTCCCTCCCTCCTCCGCGCCTACTCCTCCTCACCCTCCTCACATGCTACTCTGCCTTCCCTCCCTCCTCTTCAACTGCTAGTCCTCCCTCCCCCATCCCTCCTCCTCCTCACACTCCCTCTTCCTACGTGCTACTCCTTCAAACCAGCTTCTCCACACCTTCTCCTTCTCTACACTCCTTTACTCATGGCACCATTTGAGGATGTCTCCAACAAGTACCAGGTTCACTTAGAGTTGGAGGCTGAATATGCAAGCACATGTAGTTTGGGATTGAGGGGAGCTTCCAAAATCCATAGTCTTCGTTTGCAAGGAAAGAAGCATCTCGACCTTTAGGTAGAAGGATCCTTGTATCCTTTAGATCCTATCAACCAAAATAGCCCTCCTTTCCATACAATGCATGAGCTAGTTTGGTTTGTTGGAAATGGACATGCGAGGTTGCTTGGTTATTGCAATTGGTTAAACAATGCTCAACCAATGGCTATGCAAACAAGTGAGATGTGCAGAGCCCAAGCAGAGATGCTAGCACATTTAGGACATAGCACCATTCTTGCAATGCATAACTCTATGTAGGATCTTCAAAGGAAGAACGAGGATCTTCATGATAAAGCCAAAGCATTGGACTTGGAGCGAAATGCATTAGACTTGGAGCGACATAAATTAGAAGAGTCACTCTGTAAGGTAGCTGAGTCCAAAAAAGGCTTAAAAAGATCTATATACAAACAAGTTCAACGAGCCGTAGAGAAGGAACGAGAGAAGGCAGAAGAACGAGTGCAAAAGATGAAAGAAATGCCTTTGGGATTGAAGGATAGGAAAAGGAGATACTTACATAACATGGATGCATTGGCACCCACTGGTCTTGCTAGAAAGAGGAGAGTCCATGCTACAAGGTTGGCTATCAAATGTTTGAATGAAATTACACTCTTTTATGCTACACAATTTGTGACTAAGTTTTTCTTCTATTCTTCTTTGGGAACTTCATGGAAGATGTGATGGGAAGAACGGACAGGGATGATATTGATTTTTCATATGTTCTAGCTAGTTTATTGAAGTCAAGCGATGTCATTGGGATACTAAGGGACCCAAGACACAAGCGCCTACGTGTGCAAGTTGCATAAGAGGAGCATAAGAGGTGATGGACTTCAAGGATATTGTGGACGTAGAGGAGATGTTTGCAGCTTGTGATACTGTCGGTGTAAGTCGTGAAGCTTACACATCTGTTTTCAATATTTTCAAGTCTGCTATTTTGGGAAAGTATAAGAAGTCTACAATGCCCTTACCCATACCTTGGTGTGTGAGAGAACTTGCAAAAGTAGTTCAAATTGTATCAAAGAATAGAAGGCATAGTGCTTGGAAAGCATCCACAGGGAGTCAAGGAGTTGCATGTTGGTTGCAAGCTAGAGTGAGAGAAGGGAGTAGATGGGTCCAACTAGCAACAGGAGCTATGGTGTAATTGTATACCAATATGAAATGAATGTATTGCTTATTTTGACCACAATTTGTGTACTCACTCTTGAATATCTTGCTTATTTTTACCACAATTTTTGTACACACTCTTAGAGTCCAAGGTTTGTGTAAGGTAACAAGGTTGGGGAAGGCATGGACATGGTGAAGGAGGGGGAAGAGAAGGGAGGGGCACAGAGCAGGGCAAAGGGGGGGGTGGAGTGGTAGCAAGGGTGGGGGGAGGGGCAGGATGGGGGGTATGGGGGAGGGCAACAGGTGTGGGTGGGGCAAGTAGGGGGGAGGGCAATGGGGAGGGAGGGCGACGAGGGTGGGGGGTTGGAGGGTTTAGGGCAGGGGCAGGGGACATGATGAAACCCTAAACGTAATTAAAAGGGGTGTCAAAAGATGATGGGCCTATATAAAACATTTTTTAAAACCCTAACTCTCATTATTCAATGGCACAAGTGAAGAACACTGTTAAACCCACAAGACACCACCCCTTCCTCCTCTAGCTCCACCACCTCCATGTGCATCTGTGCACACGAACCTATCCGGGTCCAGTGGCACCTCATCAATCTCTCATGAGCCCTCCCCCAACTCTCATGAGCCCTCCGACTCTCCTGAGCCCTCCCCCAAGTCAGCCCACTCCCCAGTGTCATGAGCCTTCTCCTCATCCCAAGAGTCATGAGCCCACTCCCCAGTCTCGTGAGCCCACTCGCAAGTCGCAAGAGCATGAGCCTTGCCCTCAGCCTTCCCCTCCCCATGAGAGCACTCCCCCGATCGAGAAAAATGTATTTGAGAACCTCCCTTCCCCTCAACCTTCCCCTCCCCATGAGAGGACTCCCCCGATCGAGCAAAATGTATTTGAGAACCTCCCTTCTCCTCCCCATGAGAGGACTCCCCTACACGAGCAAAATGTATTTAATAACCTCCCTGATATAGAGAGGCTTCTGGATAGGGGTCAACAGACTGCTAGAAAGAGCACAATCTTCCCTCTCTCAATGATAAAGCCCATCATGGAAATGGTACCTGTGCCCATAAAGAGGGTAAAGAAGATGCCGAGGAAGCCCCATCCCAAAGAAGGAAAAAGCTCAAGACATCCGCGAAAGGGGGATTCAGAGGAGGATCAATGTGCACAGAAGAGCAGCACAAGAAATTCAACGTAGACAAGAGGCCGTGGAACCATGTTCGGGTACCTATAAAGCCTCCACCAAGAGTTAGGAAGCCATATAGAGCAAAGCTAGGAGCGCAGGCCCTAAGGGAGATCAGAGAGATGTAGAAGACTACTGACATCCTGATCCCACATGCTCCCTTCCAACGTGTGGTACAAGAGATCGCACAAGGTTACAAGGACGATGTGCGATTCAGCATAGTAGGTGTGGGGGCGCTCCAAGAGGCTACGGAGCAAGTGACCACCTCTCTATTCGAGGACGCCAACTTGTGTACCATCCACGCAAAGTGCGTCATGGTCATAGACAAGGACATGGCACTGGTGAAGTGGCTATGGAGTGACCCAAGCTTGAAGCCCTAGATTCTTTTGGAGCCCACCCTTAGGACTTAGACTACCCCCTGCCCTTGAAGGCACTATCTTGTATCTGAGGCCCAAGGGCCGATCTTTTTTAATAAAATATATCCATATTCTCTACACTATCGCATTGTTGTGAATTCTCCATGTTTATGACTAGAAGTTACTGTTCATTTTCATGTAACTTTTGGATTTTGTCAAATCCTAGAAGAATTTCACCATGGCGCAAAATGGAAAAGTGTCTAGGATTGCCAGAATGCCCAAATTTGCACCGTGGTGGGATTTAGGCATTCTAGGCTCCTGGTGACATCCCCGACACTTTTCCCTTCTGTGCCATGGTGAAATTCCTCCAGGATTTGATAGAAATGAACTTTCGATACCCAGAATTTGTGAAAATCATACTAAATTGGCTAGAAATGCATTTAATTAACACATTAAAAGGATGGAGAAAATATATCATCAAAGAATTAAACAAAATACAATGGAATAAATATTATGAATTCATGAAAAGCAATGATGACTTAAAATAAATAATAAAGACATAGTCATTAAAGTCATGTATCCATTGAAATATATGTTTATATTTACAAAAAGGCCTCACAAGCTATCTTTCTTCTTGGCTAGTTCGAGTACATTGAGAATAGGGATCTTTGAATCCCCTAGTGCACTTTGCCTTGCTAAATACGCAAGCGATTACTCATGCAACGCTAGGGCTGTTCAAAAGCGAAGGCGTGGGAAAGTTATTCACTTCAACACTACAACAAAGCAAAGGATCCAGAGAACCATTACCTTGTTTGCTTTACTTGCCCTTCATTGGAAGTGAACATGTGCTACACAAAGAAATCAACACATGGCATGACATGTTCGATGCAAATTAAATCATCATTGAAGCAAAGTAGATCAAAAATCAGCGAGCACATTGTCCCTATCGAACACTACTACACACGGATCCTATTGCGACATTTATGTACCGATGTTTAGCGCCCGCTTAGCGTTAATCATTGGTATGAAAAGTGGGTTTCGTAAAGCGTCGCTATATAGCGACTCTTGCTAAAAGTCGTTATATAGCGACTATTATAAAGGTCGCTATATAGCGACTTTTAAGTGTCGCTATATAGTGACACTTATATACTATTTTATAGTGATGTTTTCCAGAGAGGTTTTTTTTTAATATAGGCCTTAAAAGTTAGTTTTTTCCAATGACAAATTTTTTAAAATTTTCATACATGTTTGATCTCATAGAGATTAAAAAAATGAGAGCATGTACATCAAGCCTTTGAAGCTCATATATTCATGTCCAAGTTTGAGATGAGAAAAATCAATTAAGAGCATTTATATCAACTGTTTCATCTGGAGCCAAGTCTAAGGTGCCAAACAAGTCTATCTCCAACTCTATACCGAGTTGATCTCCTATATCATCATCGTACTCTAGCATCGTACGTTCACCTAAAAGTATTTGATCATCTTCTTCAATAAAGTGTGGTGATTCTTAATGATCGTTGTCTTCTTCCTCAATATCGTGATCTCCATCTTCCTCCCGTGCGATGTCATTATGTGCATCTTCCTCTTGGCTCATATGGTGATCTACATCTTCTTCGCTAGATTCATCAATTGGATCTGGTATTGGTAGTGGCATCTCCATATCCACATCTCGATCTTCAAAAATTTGCTTACTTCGTGGTGCAACTTGGATCACGTACCACCATCTTGGATCAGAACGATCCGATGAAAAACCACCTATATTGAAGATGGGTGCCAAATGTCATCAATTATATATATGAAATTATGCTCAAGTACATGTATCAATGGACTTTAAAAATGAAAGCTTAGATTAATTAAATCATTAGTATGCACCTGCTCACAGTGCTCGGGAAGAACAAAAGTATCACTTTCATCGGTCCAATGTTTGGTGGAGTCTATTGCAAAGAGACCACTACTATCTTTTCTCACTGTCACATGGGGACTGTTGTAAATAGTTCTAAACCATTTTACATCAAGAATGAAAATACTAAATGGTCTCAAATCAACTTCATAGATGTCGCGTATGGTTCCACAATAATCCAACTGTGAGGAAAGAAGATTGGTATCCGAAGCACTTGCTTGGCTATCTTGTGTGAAGTTAGCCATGACTCAACAATCATACTCTCTTTGAATCAATGCATTCCATGTGAAAATGTCATCCATATGACCATAATGCACTGTACTTTTTGTACTGTAAAAGAGCATCATTAAAACAATGAAGATGCATCTATTTTATAGCATATATTGCCACAAATAATTACTTAATTACGTCAAGAGGTACTAAGAAACTTACATGCACCATACATCCAGATGTAACTCTCACTCGTGCTCGTTTATTGTCTCTCCATCACGTTCGGCTTTACGTAGAGCCAGTTGTAGCTAATCAAGTGACATGTGAGTAGGGAGAAGAGCCAGATCCCATGGATATGGTTGTGATCGCCTATACATTACTCTGAATCTTGTCCTTGCATTTATTCTTTCTGCTTTGGCCACTTCATATCTCTCAATCCACTTCTGCATCTCAGGGCTATTGAGGATACAAAACTTATTGAATTTCTTCATTTGCTCTTTGCTCATCTTTCTTTCAATCCCTTTTCCTTGGGGAACCTCTCCAACAATGCGATCATCATCCTTGTTATGCCAAGCTTGTGGCATATCGGGATCCATGGATGCAAGAAACTATGTGATATATACTAATGACTCTTGCACAAGCCATCCCTCTGCCATGCTTGCTTCTGGTCTTGCTCTTTGTCTTACAAATCCCTTTAAAGTTTCATAAACCGCTCGAGAAAAAACATCCATCGACTATGAACGGTACCTGCTATAGCCACCTCATCAACTATGTGCACAAGCAAGTGGACTTGAGTTGTCATAATGCTTGAGGGAAAGTGCTTCTCAAGAAAGCATACGGCTTCGATGGATTCCCCCCTAGCCTTCTCGATGCTTGATATGGAGTTCTCTTTTTGAGATATCCACCTATTTCAGATGTCCATGTAAGATATTTTCATAATCAGTCTACAAATTAATCAACTTAAATTGAAGAAAATACATTCAATGCGATTTGATAGTAAGCATACCTCACAATACCACAGATCTTGAATATAGCATTTCTAACATCTTCTTGTAAGCACCCTTTTATTGTAATTGGGAGGATGAACTATCAAAGCAACAATGAAGTCATGTCAACAATATAACATAATAATAATTACGCTAATGCATCACGATTATCGGTACACTAATTCTACTTAGAATACCTGTAAGACCTTGTGCCAATCATGGGACTTGAGTGCACTAAGCTTATTGTCCTTTGAAAATGCTCCGTTCAAGCAACGCATGTACCCTGTCGGTGTTTGAAAAGAGGCAATGTCTGCCTTGACCACTACCTCCTCCCTGGTAGAGAGGATCCACATTGCTTTCGGGAGGACAACTTTTCCCAAAGCATGCACTTGGGGCCACAAACGAGACATCCTATTCATAGCACACAAGTCTTCTCACACTCCTCTCAAGTCCTTGGAATCAACCAAGTGTGCCCAAATAATAGCCCCCACATTCTTGAAGATATGCATGGGATCCAAGAGATGATTGATTTGTAACTAACCCCAATAAGGAAGCTCGTGAAAGATTGATAGCCTCTTCATGCCAGGAGGATCTCCTACTTTGCTTCTGCCTTACTCCATCCAAGTGCTAGTGCTGGATGCTCGTCTTCAAAAGAAATGCTGGCTTCCGTTTGAACTTGGCCTTAAGTTATCGCTTGGTTATATAGCAATTTACTTGCATCTATGAACCTCATGCTAGAATGCTTGCATCTATGAACCTCATGCTAGAACCTTGATGTACGTCTCTGCAATGATTCATCCTTCGATTTAGCATCTCACCAACTTTTCTAAGGTCCTCGCATTCAATCTTTGAGGCCTCTTGATTCGTTCTTTGTCTAGAGATTCAGCATCAGACGGGCAGAGAGAGTAATAGATACAATACACAGTGAAAACCTATTGTGGAGAATTGGTTGTCCAAAGTATGAAAAATGTTCTCTAGATTTCTCACACCAAGATATATAGGGTGATATTTTCTCTAAGTACGTGAAGAGCAAGAATGCATTGTGTGTGCTCCCTCGTGCCTTGGAAGTTCTCCACATCCTCTAGATGTCGGGGGCTTTCCATATTGATGATCTGATCATGATATTCTGTCAAATACACACTCTCAGTTACCAGGGTCTTCAAATTAGGTTCGTTGAGAGGGGAGAATTGTTGAGGTGACAAACATAATCATCGATTCACAAATTTATTTGTGGTTGCAATGGCGGTTGGAGTTAGGCTTCTTCGACTCCCTACTATGCTGGCCAACAACTGTGATAGTGTAGATTCCAAATTGCTGAGGCCTTCCTTCCACTAAAATTGTGGAGCTTCAACGTAATTCTTGGGTTGATGACTTTACCAGCTTTAAACACTTACATTAAGCCCCCTTCGCAAAGTAGCAAATTAGAAAAATTGACATGACATGTTATTAAAGCTAGAGTACATTAAAAAAAGAGGACTTCATGTTGTTAAAAGAGACAAAAAGTAAGATTTTTAAAAATCAAATTAGAAAAAAAACTAGAGTACATTTTAAAAACTACAGTACATTTAAAAAAAAGCATGACACATTTGTACAAGAAGTAGATCATATAACTCAAAGCCATATGGTGTTAAAAAACACCTTCCATTAGCTTAGCCTAGAAGATGTTATCTTTGTCTCTTACAGTTACTTTAGAAAACACATAAGTCTATGGAATTAAATTTCACAGTTACTTTAAATTTCTATGGAATTAAATTTCCATCACTTGACTATTAAGTCATTAGAGAGAGCATATGTCCTCGAAAGTGCCTACTATGGCATTGGCTTCATGAAAACAAGCAGACTTTAAACTTGCAGGCCATGCGTAACCAGGGCTGGCATCGTGAATCTCCTCACAGACTCTCCTCACAACTTGTTTCGAATATTCCGCCGACTTGTAAGCATTCAACAATTCTTCTTTTCTCTCTTGGCTTTCCTCATCTTCACCATTTTTTTCAATACAGCTTCTAGCCACCGCCATATCCTGTGCGAAAATTTAACTCATTTGCATAAGAAGTACGTGATTAAAAGAAGTAAAAAAGAAATCTAAGGATATTCACCTCTTCTGTTGAGTTCAAATCGAGCAGCCATGTGCGTAACATATCCTCCTTGAATGATTTTCCCTTCATTGGTCCATACAAAAGAGATCTAAGAAAGAATTTGAGTTCAGTAAATGAAGTCGAGTAGTAAGTAGTCATTGTCTTAGAGGGAAAGTGGGAGAAGGAGAGTGAGGGAGAAATAGCGAGGGATGCACAATGAGCTACCCCTCCTTCAAGAGTGATAGAAAGTGAGGGAAGACGTAAAGTGAAAGATGAATACAAGTTAATCAGAAGGACTAGGATGTAAGAAATAAGAGAGTGTTTGTGGAAGGACTACGATGGAAGATTACAAGTGCACTAAGGCACGATGTGTTCGCTATGATAAGGATAAGGGTTGGAATAAAGTGAGAGAAGCATTGGAAATGCTCTACTTTAAGTGAGTGGAGACTGTCAAAGTGAATAAAATTTTGCAAAGCATTGGGAATGTTGTACTTTAAGTGAGTAGAGCATTGGGAATTGATATTTTGCCATGAAATATATTACAAATATTACATCATCACATATTCATATCAAAATTCTCATCATAGAAGGTTATATTTCCTAATAATCACATCATCACACATTCATATCATAAAATTGTGTGCATGAAATAAATATATAAATATCATGACTAAATGCCACTTAAGTAAAAGTCAAAAATTGGTGTATAATAAAAAAAAACTACATCATGATTCATACATTGCAACAAATAAATGTCAACCATAATATTCATGGAGTAAACAACATCATGAGAATATGCTCCTCATGCATATATACAAACACAACATCATACATGCATCACAACTCTTCCGATGCTTCTAGCGGAGACTGTGGCAACTCTTCTGATGCTTCCAATGGAGGCTATGGTGCTCTAGATGTATACTCCGTCTCTACTTCTTCTTCTTCTGTAGTATGTAGTGCTTTCGGAGTAGACTCAGTATCCTCTTCCTTAAATGTGGAGGCTGTGGCAACTCTTCTGATGCTTCTAGTGGAGGCTATGGTGCTGTAGGTGTACACTGGGTCTCTACTTCTTCTGTAGTGTGCAGTGCTTTCACAGTAGACTCAGTCTCCTCTTCCTTAAATGCAAGCTCTGATATTGCTTTAGTTGCACATTGTATTCTAATGGCAGCAATTAGGTCTCGAATGATTTCAGCCCTAAACAATTGTATATCCTCCTCTAAATATTTGAGCTCCAAAGAGTCTTTCGATGAGATCTGTGGCTTAAGTGAGAAAATTTCTTTGAAAATCAACATGCAGTTGTAACAAATGAATGTCAACCATAATATTCATGGAGTAAACAACATCATGAGAATATGCTCCTCATGCATATATACAAACACAACATCATACATGCATCACAACTCTTCTGATGCTTCTAGCGGAGACTGTGGCAACTCTTCTGATGCTTCCAATGGAGGCTATGGTGCTCTAGATGTACACTCCGTCTCTACTTCTTCTGTAGTATGTAGTGCTTTCGGAGTAGACTCAGTATCCTCTTCCTTAAATGTGGAGGCTGTGGCAACTCTTCTGATGCTTCTAGTGGAGGCTATGGTGCTGTAGGTGTACACTGGGTCTCTACTTCTTCTGTAGTGTGCAGTGCTTTCACAGTAGACTCAGTCTCCTCTTCCTTAAATGCAAGCTCTGATATTGCTTTAGTTGCACATTGTATTCTAATGGCAGCAATTAGGTCTCGAATGATTTCAGCCCTAAACAATTGTATATCCAAAGAGTCTTTCGATGAGATGTTGAATCATAACCCTAACATTAAAAGAGCTTCCCAATTCTTCCAATGAAGCCATGTTTATAGAGTTGAGGTCTTCTATCCCCTTTGACTCTTTGACGGCATTCATTTCGCACTCCTCTGAGCCATTATCTATTTGCCTTGTGGGAGGGTCCATAATGTCGCCCTTAATGATTGCTCGAATGGTACATGTTATAAATACATAGAGATGCAAATTCGTATATGTTGACAGTGTGGTGTCATTTTGTATCTCAAAAATTTGACCAAGTACCAAAAAGCAATTGTAGCCCACCCTCCATCCACAATTATAGATGTGGCTATTCTCTTGATGTGATACCTGACATGTTATACTCTATTTGTTGTGCAAAGTCACATTGCCGCATTACTATGTCGATAGCACCTACTAACTTTCGAGCTGATCTGCACATCAAAACATATAACAACAGTGAATATGTCCATTGCATATCAATCTACATGTCAAGAATTGACAAGTGTAGTCTATACTTACTCTAACACAGTGCCATGGACGGATGCCATTGAGTTGGCAAAGAAGCACTTCTTCGCAAGGATGTCCACAACTACCAGACTCCAATGTGAGCTGCATTATCAATAAAGAATAATTACTGTGTTTGAGACAATTCTAGCAATGCAATAGAAAAAACAAGTAGGGTTTGATGCTTACTTCTCATAATATGCTGTAAAAATAACTCGTGCGTCATTCATAGGAACGTGCTTCAACCACTTGCAAACATCCTCTATGGTTTTTTCTTTGTTGCTAAGCACTTCTGAAATACGAGGATTGAGCATATATGAAACGCTTTGTATATTTTGCGGAAAATTTGCTATAACATTACTATATTTAAAAAAAAAGTAATAGCTTCTTGGGTTTAATCAAAATAAGCAAAGTATAAAGCCAAGGAAAAGGCTGCATCAAACCTGAGGATGGTTGTAATGACTTTGACATTAACTCTTTCTTAGGATTCAAGAGGATTGAAATCTCTTCTTCACAAAATTCAAAAAAAAGAGGTTGTTGTCGAACTAACAACATAGTGGTGAATGAACTTCCAATCTGCTCCAATAGATTCATATTTTCATGACTCATCTTATTGAGAGAGTAGTCTACATCGTATTCTTCTTCACTTGCTATGTCTTCTACATCCTCCTTCTACTATAAAAATATAAAAAAGTTATGCGATGTACACATCCCAAATAAAGGCTTAAACAAGCAGATAAGGTTTCATACATGCTTTCATTAGAGTGAGTCTCTCCTCAGCTTGGAGCAAAAATTTAAAAAGTAAGGTTTCATACATGCTTTCATTAGAGTGAGTCTCTCCTCCTCTTGGAGGAAAAATTTAAAAAGTTATGAGATTTACACATCCCAAATAAAAATAAAGGTTTAAATAATCATAGAAGTATAAAGATAGCATGCTTTCATTCAGTCTCTTCTCCTCTTGGAGGAAAATATAAAAAAGTTATGAGATTTACACATCCCAATGAAAGGCTTGAACAAGCATACAAGTATAAAGATAAGGTTTTATACATGCTGCAATGTAGTCATATTTTCAGGTTGTTTCCCAATGGTAGTAATTAACGCTGAATACTCTCAGCCCAAAATGCTAGCAGATCAGCTTCTGTATATGATTCCATTTTGACTGGTAACTCCAAATCAAAAATCTCTCTAAGAAACAACATGCAGTTGTAGGCAACTCTCCACCCACAGCTGTGCCCATCTTTTTGCTCCACTGGCAGACGTCTTTTGGATTCTACTTGATCTTGTTGCTTCGTGGTTGTTCTGACAGCAGATACTAGCCGATATACAGCACTGTCCATCATGACATATTAAATATATTAATATGTCATGATCATAAGATACAAAATAAGAAAGTATCAAAAATATTAAGAGAATAATTACCTTGGGGAGTTGGCATGATAGCCTTCCATTGAATTCACAAACCACAAACGGTTGAGTTCAAGGTCCTAGAAAATCAAACTCCAATGTGAGCTACATGACCAGAATAAAAATGATTATTGTTTTACACAAACTTGCCAAAGAAATAGTAAAAATAAGGTTAGAGTTGATACTTACGCCTCATGATAAGGCATTAAGATGACTCGCACCCCATCTAAATTCAAAGGGCTTAACCAAGTACAAACATCTTCTATAGTCTTTTGAGGAGAGCTAAGAATAGAAGAAAGGAGAGCATCGAGCATGTAGACACAATGCTGCACTGTACTAGGAAGCTGAGAAATAACTACACTGCACCAAGAAATAAAAAAATGTTAGCTCATAGAATTGATTTGCATTCTGCACTAGGAAACTGATATATAACTACACTATGAATAAATAAACAAATGTTAGCTCATTGAAGTAGCAACAAATAAACAAACGTTACCTGAGAATGGCCAAGATAACATTGTCATCAACCTCTTTTAAAGGATTGGAGAGGATTGAAACCTCCTCTCTACCAAAGCTCAAATACTAAGGTTCTCGTTTCAAAATGATCCTAACTTCAAATGAGCTCTCCATTTTATCCAATGTAACTAAATTTGATTCTTCAATCAAATTTAGAGGTGGTTGCATTGTTGAAGTAGAAGGGAGTGCCTCCGTATTGACTTCATCCATTTCTTCTCCCTCTATTGCCTGTAAACAAACATGAGAGATTAGATTCATTATCTTTAAATTTAAATCTTATTTAAAAAATTGTATTTAGTTGAGAAATAGAGAGTTCATACCGCTAAGTATTGTCGTAGTGGCCTTTTTTCATAACCCTGCGAGCCATAATTATCAAAGAAGGCATCATCATGTTTGTCTTCATCCACCAACCTCTCTCTGAATGGGTCATGTAAGTCCATCTTTTCATCATCATCAATTGGGACATTATGATCTTCAAGGTAATCATCCATGTCATCGGTGTCCTTGTGGTCTATCTCTTTTTCATAGCCTGTGGTTAGATCTGCCTGAAGCTGAAAATAAGCCATGAAATGCTTATTTTCAATAATATTTGTGGAGTTGCCTTTTCTGAGGAGATCCTCAAATAAATATCCCATCTTGCACAAGGTGACCTCCCAACTTGCCGGTAGCAAATTCTCCATCATGGTAAGCAAGAGACTCCCACTTTTTGCAGGACTTCCATAGTTGTTTTTTTGATAATGTATGGACCTAGGAATATCTTGCTCTTCTAGCATCAATCTCAAATTATTTGAATTCCCTCTTATGTTATTTTGTAAGGAGTGATCAGGGTTGGGACTCTGCATACACAAAAAGAATGATTCAAGAGATTGAATCGCTATGCCACATTCTCTCTTGCCTCTCTTTGCTACATAAACACCACTATAGATCTTCAAATCTGATGAATATGCTCGCTCTAGAGTCACCTGCATGGCTTCTTTGTCTTTTTTATCAACAAAAGTGACAATGTTGCAAATTGCCACTTTGCTAATGGTGGTATATACTATTCTATCAATGAAGTTATGGATATCATCGCTAGAAACTTCATTGATAAAGAATAGTTGTGGCTTATCCCATGCTGACTCATTCTTGAAGAAGTCATCTTCTGAGACTCCCCTGAAGTTCACAAGCTTTCCAGACTCTTTCGTAACCTCTACATTGAATTGAAAGCTTTGGTGCATATCTGTCAGCATCCTTATCTCGCTGATCAATCTTTCCACATATGCAACCACCTGTTGTGGGATTTCTTTTCTCATATAAGAGGTTACTATTTCTGACCCATCTTCATCCTTTTTAATCCACCTGTTTGCCCATAGCTTTACCTTGGGTGTTGACAAAGAAGCTATATGCTTCACCACATTATAGTCAATGTTACAATGAGTAAGTGGAATTTGTTTCTCTGACAGCAAATAGTTAATGGCACTATGCACTGCATCACGCCTCACCCTGTACATTGATGCATTCTTCCATGCAGTGGTCTTTGTCTTTTTTTCCAAAAAACCATTCTTTATTTAAAATTTTTTGTGCTACCATGGATGCATACTTGTCAGGTAAGTACTTTATAGGCCTCCACATCCTTGCCGTCAACTCCTTCTTATCCATTACCTTTGACTTTCCGGAGATAAACAAAGGAGCTTCATAGGTCAACTGTCCACGCTCACAAGCAATGCACGTTTCAAGCATCTCATTGAACACTTCAATAGGATGAAATATGATAGAAGTGTAGTCAACATATCTGTCCCTCACCACCTTGAGGCTTGTCATACTTTCTTCTCGCTCTTGAGTTCCCCTAGGCACAACTGCACTCAAAGAAGTATAGAAGTTCGTGAGTGTGTCAACATCTACTTTTGTGACCTTTCGCTTCAAATTAGGATTTGGAGAACCAAATGTTGTCCATATAACCCTTGCCTTCTGTAAGACCTTTGATGTTGAGGATATCTTACGCTTTCCATGGACATAATCATTAAGTCTTTCGGACTCAATCAAATACTTGATCTCATGCTTGAATATACAGATTGTTGCAGGATAATAATGGAATGAACTTATCTTTGCAAATTGTTCTGAAGTGAGTCTTTTGACCTCCTTTGCTTCCCTTGTGATCTGATTACAAGCATAAGCCCAATGTTGACCATCAATGGGCTGGAATCTGCAATGAAGGAGGAATTCCTTCTTTGCTTCCTTTAGCATATTCTCACCTTGTTCATGTGGAATATTTTTAAGAGTGTCTTTAAAGAATCGACTGAAGGTTTCCTCGAAATGTGTAGGCCCTATAAATGTTATTTGATCCAGAAAACTATTTTTGGTTGGACAAAACATTATTGGGCACAAGACCACATTGCTTGCCACAGGTTTCTTACCATCTCTCAAAGCCTCGTATATTTGCATTGCATAGGATATATCAAGGCTTCGGCTATTAGTAAAGAGAGCTGCAGCTTCCACATCTTTGGCATTCACAAACCATGTCCTTTGACCCTAGATATATCCCACATCATCATTTATAAGTGCTTGATTAAGACGCAAATTAAGATTTTTGATTGATGTGAGTTCATCCTGATCATCTTCAGCCTCGAGTTCTGAGTCTTCTTCATCTTTCTCTTCTTTTAACCGTTTTTCATCCACATTATCTCTCTCTACAGTGGGACGATGTCTTTTTTTACTGCTTGGAACCGTGGCTCTTGCAGTACTAGCCTTTTGCAATCACGTCGTGGTTTGCTAGCAAGAGCTTCTAGCATAACTGCAGTGGATCGACCTTGATCTTCTTCAATTTTTTTTAATTCCCATGCACTCAAGGCTTGTGTTTCATCATCCTTAGTTACATCCACCATTT